>NW_005357311.1:3108012-3147586 GCF_000412655.1 Myotis brandtii | reverse complement strand
CCCAACTGCCCTCCCCTCCTGACCTGCTTGCTCCTAACCACCTCTGCCTCCGTCCCACCACCATGGCTTTGTCCGGAAAGATGTCCGGAAGGTCTCCTGGTATAATTAGCATATTACCCTTTTATTAGTATAGATAATGTCTTCAAGGTTCATTTGTGTTCTCTTTAAAAAGAATTTTCAAGGCTGAAGAATATTTCATTGTACATATACATTTTCTTCATTCGCTCATCTATTGATAGGATTTAGGTTGTTTCTATATCTTGGCTACTGTGAATACTGTTGCAGTGAGCATGGGGGCACAAATTGCTTTTCAATATCCTGATTTCATTTCTTTGCATAAGCGCCCGGATGTAGGATGGCTGGGTCAGATGGTAGTGTCATTTTTAATTTTTTGAGGAAATCCATACTGTTTTCCATAGTGGCTGCTCCAATGTACATTCCTGCCAACAGTGCACGATGGTTCAAAGTTCTCCACATTCCTTGCCAACATTTACATATATATATATTTTAATTTTATTTATTTACCTATGTATTTATTTTTAAAATCTTTATTGTTGAAAGTATTACAACATTGACTCCTTCTAGCCCACTCTGCCCTCCTCCCCTCCCAGGCCTTCACCACACCATTATCTGTGTCCATGGACTATGCATATATGCATACAAGTTCTTTGGTTGATCTCTTCCCACCTACCCCCGCCTTCCTTCTAAGATTTGACAGTCTGTTCCATGCTTCAGTGTCTCTGGATCCATTTTGTTCATCAGTTTATTTTGTTCATTAGATTCCACATATGATTGAGATCATGTGATACTTGTCTTTCTCTGACTGGCTTATTTTGCTTAGCATAATATTCTCTAGGTCCCTCCATGCTGTCTCAAAGGATGAGATCCTTCTTTGTTTACTGTCGCATAGTATAATAGTCATCCTAATAGGTGTAAGGTGATATCTCATTGTGGTTTTGATTTGCATTTCCCTGATGATTAGGGGCATTACACATCTTTTTATATGCCTATTTGTCATTTGTAGGTCATCTTTGGAGAATAGGCCTTTGCCCATTTTTTAATTGGGTTATTTATTTATTTGCTATTGAGTTGTAGGAGTTCCTTATATATTTTGGATACTAATTGCGGATCTGACTCATGATTTGTAAACGTTTTCTCACATTCTGTAGGTTACCTCCATTGATTTTATTCTTTGCTGAACAGAAGCTTTTAGTTTGATGTTTATTTTTGCTTTTATGGCTGTGTTTTTTATGTCATATCTGAAAAATTATTGCCGAGACCAATATCAGAAAGCCTTTCCCTGTTTTTCTTTTAGGAGTGTTACAGTTTCTAGTGTTACATTCAAGTCTTTAATCCATTTTTAGTTGATTTTTGTGTGTGGTATAACATGGGGGCTAGGGGTCCGGTGTCATTCTTCTGCATGTGGGTATCCAGTTTTTCAAACACCATTTGTTGAAGAGACTACCCTTTCCCCATGGTGAATTCTCAGCGCTCTTGTTGAAGATCATTTGACCATGTATGCATGGGATTATTTCTGGTTCTCTATTCTGTTCCAGGGCTTGACTTTTACATCCCTTGTCACCCAGCAGGCCATTCACTGAGCCCATTGTGCACCTCATCTATTTTCATTTTTGTGGGTGACTGAGAACTTCTGCACTTTGGAGCCTCCTAGATGGTCAAGGACAACAGATAATTTGAGTTTGAGATAATGCTTACAAGGTCTTGTTATATTTCAGGTCTGTCATATGCAAGTCACACGGTTGGTTTCACGCCACCAACTTCACTGACGAGAGCCGGCATGTCTTACTACAATTCCCCGGGTCTTCATGTGCAGCATATGGGAGCATCCCACGGCATCACAGTGAGTACCACGTGGTGGGAAGCAGCACTTACCCCAGATGGCGGTCTCACTGGTCCTCCTTAGGAGACCAGGATCGATGCCCTTAGACATTCACCATTCTTCCTCCCTCCCTCCACCAGTTCACCTTAAAAACTACATAGAGACTTCCTAACAGTCTGATACCGAATTCTGGTGTTGACACTAAAATCTATCCCTGAAGCAAAATTTCAACTTCGCTTTCCTTGAAAAATCACTCTTGTGAAACTTACTTTGAACTCTGGCCAATGCCTTGATTGAACTCTGGCCAGCTCCTTGCCATAACCAATTACTGTTAGTTGCCATAATGTCTAGAATATTTATTGTCTGCACCTTCACAGTTCACTGGCCCTCAATATGCTTTCTGAAATTAGCTTTGTTTCTAGTTTCACGCAGAATTTTTCCTCCTGAAATTAGAAGGAACCTCAAGTGCATCTGGTTCAAACCTCACTCAGGGGATCTTTTTTTCTTTAGAACTGGTTATTTAGTTGGCTAATAGAGCAATTGGAAATGTAGCTAATAGGGGTTTGAGAACAAGACTGCATTCAAGGTATTCCCAGTAAGGAAATCTTTAAACAAGAAACTATTCTTCAAGACCTTAAGGTTTTTCTGAAGCTGTTCTGCTGGTTTGAGGGCTCTATGTAAAAGCAGAAACGTTTTTGGTTTAGCTTAAGCTTTTAGGATATTGAAAACTTTTGTTAGTGCTAATGTAAGGGAGGGTGTGACAGCTGTACCTTACTTTTAGGACTGATTTATTGAAGGGGACAAGTCCAATACTTTGGTCAAGGCAAGTTTCATAGTGTTTTTGCTTTTTCATAGGTGTTAGTCATAAACCTGACTTTGTTGGAGTTTTCATTACTAGTTTAGAAATCAGTAGGGATGGACAAGGAAATCGCTGGTCAGCATTTCACTGGCCTCAGCTCTTGAGTCAGGCTGTGGAAGAAATGAGCTGTCTGTCCCTAAACTGACCTACTGCTCCTGTCCTTTCTACAGAGGCCTTCGCCACGGAGAAGCAACAGTCCTGACAAATTCAAACGGCCCACGCCGCCTCCGTCTCCCAACACACAGACCCCGGTCCAGCCGCCTCCGCCCCCACCTCCACCACCCATGCAGCCCGCAGTCCCCTCGGCAGCCACCACGCAGCCCGCCCCTTCGCCACATTCGGTGCACCCCTCCTCCCAGCCTTAATGCATGTGCTTAGTCTGAATCTCATGTTGGGACTCGTACCGTGGAGCCGTCTACTCAATGCCAAAGGCTTCTTCCCCTGGCATATTTGGATCTGACTTATTTGCACTGAGGTTATCTAGGCTTCACTATTAATTGTGTTGTAAATGTTTGTCGGAAACGCAGCCAGTGTTGTGGGTTACAACACTAACCAGACGACTCTTTCCATCAGTGTTTTACTTGAATCGACACGTGCGTCCATTCCTCGGCTGGAACCTCTGCTTTGCGTTGTTCGGTAATTCAGCAGCAGTGTGCCGTTTTTTGCTTGGCCCCAGAGCTTCATTTTCCTGGCTTTTAGGTTTGTAAAATAAAAAGGGATATCTTTTTTTTTTATATTTTCCCCCCATGAATTTGCAGAAAAATTACTGAGCTGTTCTCACCAACCCCCCATTAGAATGGTGTTTACCAAACATACCAATAGTTCAGCACTACAATTTGGAAATCTAGCTTTCAGCGGAGAATGGAAAGTTAGATGGATCAGTGCCCAAGACTGTTAATAGAGCTTTCTACAGATACCCTTTTTATAGGTTATTTTCAGTGTAGATCAACATCCACGTCTCTTGTAAAACAGCCAAAAGTAATGGATCACGTGGCTGTACCTTTTCCACCTACATGGGATGGGTAATTATTGTATATTAAAGTGTGATTCTTTCTTTTTCCTTAATGTTAATCTTCCCAAACTGGCCCCCTCTCACGTGCGTCCATAAATGTTGTCCTCCCACCGTGGTTGCGATGGCTGATTAGAGCGTGCTGTTTGATTTCTGCTGCAGAAGGCAATGCGATTATAACAAACAACAGCTATTTTCCCTTTCCAGTCTTTATTTGTGTTTCCTTAAAATAGAGTTTGAACAAATATTTTAAAGGTGCGAAATTATTAGAAGATACTATTTGAAATGAATGTTATAGAAATATCTTGGCATAATGGCCACACAGTACTTTATTGCTTGGCAGACAAGAGAAGAGGTGTATAGGAAAGTAGCACATTAGTATTGGTGACTGCTTATTTCGCCCAGTATAAGAAGTGCAGTGTGTACAAAGAAGTATATTCTGAATACGTTATCCCCATGCATTTAGCACAAATAAATCGTTGGGTTTCACTTCAAAGTGGAACACTGTGAGTCACGCTTTTCTTAAGACTGCAACATCTTTATTTTTGCTTTTCGGCAGTTACTGTTTTGTACTTTGGTAGTAAAGTGATTTTTACCACCTGTGTTTGCATATTTATATATGCTGTGGACGGAAATACCTTACCTAGAGAATGTATATTTTATGATGAGAATGTGTATCCGTTGGATATAATCAGAGGACTGAAAGTTAATTTATCAGTAATTTTTAAGAGTCCATGTTTTGTGATAACCATCTCTAATAGCTAGCTCTTTATTGAACACACTCCTAAAAATAAGGAACCATGACATTGTAGATATTTAATATTGTACAGTATAGAAACCTTCATTTTTGCCTTTGAATGCATATTTAAGAGTTACAGAAAGAAAAAAAGTCTTGTTGAATAATAGTGTTTGACTAGCATTTTAAGAACTTGAGAGTAAAAGCAACAATAGGATTTTTCACCTCTTCCTGCTTCCACCCCCCCACCCCCACCCCCAAACGGAGAGCGTCACTCCTCAATTGTTTGGAAGAAATCGTACGTCTATATAAATTTTATTTATAATGTGTGTATAATATACATAATCATAGTACAGTTCTCAAATAGGGGGAGAAGTTTGGCATATTATTACTGAGGCTTTAGGTTTTTAATATGATCAGACGGGGTCAGCTGAAACCCGAGGATGTCACCAACAGCTCACTGTCCCTCCTGGTACATTGCCATTCCGAGGCATTCGGAGAGCAGGCAAACAACGTTTGCCCTCATGGTACAGTTCTTGGTTTTTCTTAGAGGAGAAATATGGCCCATGTTTACAAGAATCTTCTACAAGATTATAGTCTTCAGTGCTGTTGGACAGTGTCTTGCACTCAAACGAGGAAGTCCATCATGTAGTGACCTTCCCTCTGCTTCCTGTCAGTGTAGTTATTACCTCCTGAAAGCACAAAAGTCAGAACATCGCCGTCTGGAGAATGACAAAGCACTTGGAGTGAGCAAGTAGTTCCTGACCAATGCCTTTTAGAGACGAGGTTCTTGACATTCAGACGTCTGCCCAAATGGAGTGCTGGGTCCCCTAGGCTAGTCATTTCATTTCAAACTAGAACACAGCTCCTTCAGACGGCACCTTTTCACCATAAATCTAACTTCCTCTCCCTGCGGACATTCAGAATTGATAGAACAAACACTACTACTTTGAATTTATGCTGTTTCGTGTCTTTTTAAAGTGTTTTGTGACCCCATGTGGAGCCTGCCGCACTTGGGCAATGCCTGCCAAGGCAGATTCAGACCCCGAGCTCAGAGAGGCAAGAGCCCCCCCACCCATGGGAAGCTGACTCACTTCCGCCGTTTCTCCTCGGGGCTGACCACGGTTACTGCCATTCCTGTTGCCCACTCGCCCAAGGTAACTCGGGACTGACTCCCGGAAGGCCTTTGTAAAATCCGTAGCCATCCCAAAGGCCGGTGGGAGCAATAGTAGCTTCAGTAGCTTCATTTTCCTGTCTTGCTGACAGAGACCCTTGGCTACCACTGTGCTGCTAATAGGATAAGTACTTCATTGCCAGGTTACCATGCCTTTTACGCGAAACCAAATTCGCTTACCTGATACCTGACACTTCTCTGGGCTCTGACCTGCTTTTCTCTCAAGAGCATGCTGGCATTTTAGGCAGAATTCTAGAAAGTTGCAGATGGTGGAAGTATTTAAGATTTCATTCACCTTGCTCCTTTGTTGATTGAAAGGAGCCTTAAATGCTGAGCTCCTGAGATACTGACCACAACCATGGAATGAATGTGTGACCAGAATGTGGCTTTGACACCAAGTGCTGCTGTCCCTTTGTAATTGGCTTCTGATTTGACCAGAAATAATTGATAATGTGAATTTTTGTTACCTGTTCAATTGTAAGACAATAGAATATGTATCACCCCTTGTTAGGTAGACATGAACTTTTCCTGCACGAAGCCTTGCTTGTAGAGGGTGCCCAGTAAGACAAGAAAAAAAGCATAGTAACTTGTGCTTTGAGAGCTCAATATTTTTATCTTAATCAGTACAGAAGAAATTTCTCTGTGTAACTTGATCTTCTATCTAGTACTTGTCTTTTAGGTAACCAACACTGAAAACTTTGTAGTGATGACTACCAAAGAAATACATAGTAAAACAACCTTTTATTTCCAAATTATTAAAGAGCCAGCCATTGACGCTGCTACACGAGTTCCATGCTCAAGAGCCATTGTAAGAAATGAGGGGTTTTTAGGTTTTTGTTTTGTTTCTAGTTTTCTTTATTTCTCTTTAATTTTTTTTTAAATATAAAACATACACACACAGCTGTTAGCATAAAATTATGGGGAGTGTTTTCCAGAATGCTCAGCAGTTGTGGTTAACTGCCAAGCCCTGGTTGCCTCTCGTCAGGCAATTGGAGGAATCCTATGTTCATGGTGGTGTGGGTGCTGTGTGTGTGCACGTGTGCGTGTGTGCATTCATGCCTTAACTCGGGTTACTGCTCAACTTTAGTTCTTGACTTAGTCTGCACCGTCATCTAGATTGTATTGTACATCTCGATCTGAACTTCATCCTGGCAAAAACAAAGCTGCAGGCACAGCAGTTCCAGAATGCATTCCTCCGGAAGCGTATTCAGTCAGGCTGACCCTGAGGCTGCTTTGGACTTTATTTGGAACTGAGCATGGAAAGCAAAGTGGACTGTCAAACAGAAAGACATCAGCAAGGAAGAGTGGAGAGCCAAGTGCTAGCTTGTCTTTTGCCTCTGCACCTCGGTGCACACTGTGTGTTCATGACAGCTGGTCTACAACTTGATGAGGTTGGAGTTGTGGTGATGGTGGCGATCTTGACATTCTCGGTCAGAGTGTAGAGAGATGTAAGACTTCCAATTAATGTCTTATTTACTTCTTTATGTTGATTAGTCTTTGATACATGTGCTGAATCAGAAACCTAAATAAAGATAATTTTTTAAAATGTACCTCGTGAGCCTTCAACCTTATTTCTGTTCTTTGAGTGGGAAAATGAACATTGTTTCCCTGTTGCTTCTGACAGATATCACATTTAGATTCTAAGTACCAAAGGCTGCCTTAGAAAGTAATAAGAGAACACAAAGGGGCTGGTATTGTTCTGTTTCTTTCTTCCTTTATTTTTTTAATTTTTACGGACATGCTTAGAACACAAAGGGGCTGGTATTGTTCTGTTTCTTTCTTTATTTTTTTAATCTTTACGGACATTCTTAGAGAGAGGAAGTGAGAGAGAGAGAGAGAGAAACATCAATCGGTTGCCTTCCATCTGCTCGCCAGCTGCATTTAGTAAGGGCCCAGCAGTTCGTCCTGAGGGGCAAGCACGGTACTTAGCAGGATGCTGTCTTAGGAGCATAGTCTTCAGGAAACCAGTTGTGATACCATGTTAGGAGTTCAAACGGTTTAACCCTGAGCCCCTTTCTATGTAAAAGTGCTAAATAAATCTTGAGCCAGTCTTGACCGACTCTGGCTTAAGCAGGATTCCACGGTAACTATCATAGTTAATTGAGTTTTAAATTTGGTTACTCATGTGGTGAATTGAAATGACCAAAATTTCAAAATGCTTCTCTACTCTTGGCAGCTAGAGTTTAGTGGTAACCAGGAAGTTACCCAGGACCTCAGATTTCCAGTCTTGCTTCCACCCACCAGCTTCGGTTTTCTGGACTGTGTAACAGAGATAGCCATTCTAGTTTCAGGTGCAGTTGCAAGAAAACAGGATTTGCACCAGATGCTTTAACAGCAAATAGGTAAAGTTTAAGCTGCACGAGCACTTGTTTTCCCTTTAATGCCTTTTAGAGCCTGTGTGTTCGTCCACATGTTTCTTCTAAAATTGAAATGGTTGGTTTAGCAAATGTTTTGTGTTTATGTAAAACTAAGTAAATTTGGGTTCTTGTTTTAACAAACACATAAGTTATTTAAGTCAAGGAAATTTTTGGAAATGCAAGGCTTTTGAGTTTGTGAACTGCTAGCGTAGGGTATTTGTGGAATGAGGGAAGATTGACAAGGCTAGAATTTTGAATATGCAGGAGAAAGAGAAAGGAGGGAGGAGAAAGGGCTGAGAGGTGAAAATTAAAGCGCGTTTGGAGGAGGCCTGCCTGGGCAGTTCCTAGCACAAGTCCAGCTAATAATAAAGTGGAATGTCGATTCCCTAAACTAGGTGATGGATACCTGAGAGTTTGTTATACTAGTCTCTACTTCTGTATGTTTAACATTTCCATAATATAATTTTTAGAAATGGAGAGGAAGGGATCAAGAGATTTCTAAGAATGGAAAGGGAAAATGGAGTCTTGGGAAGGTCAGTGCTAGAGATGCCACCATTGAAAATTCTAATTTTTGCAAGAAGGCAGCTAAATATACTTTTAAGAATAGTTTCTTGATTTTTAGAGAGAGAGGAAGAGAGAAGAGAGAAACATTGATGTGAAAGCACAACATCGATTGGCTGCACACTCCCCACCACAGATGGAGCCAGCAACCCGGACAAGTGCCCTGACCAGGAATCCAACCAGCAACCTTTTGGTGTACGGGACGACATCCATCCAACCGAGCCACTCCAGGCAGGACAAGGCAGCAGTATTTCATATACCTCCCTCCAAAATGAGAGACAGGTGAGAAGTTGTTCTGAACTGAGCATAAATTTATGGGTTTATGAGTTGTTGACTCTGGGTAACTGGATTGGCATGATTGATGTCCTGGTGAAGTTAAACAAGAGAATGTTCTCTTTTTTGTTCCCACCTACACGTTTCCACAGGTAATAAGTCTGACATGATCGGGGCTTCCCTTTCTCTTGGAGAAGGCCACTGATTGCAGCTGTCCTGTGGGGTTCCGATTTTTTTAGCAAAGATGTGATGTTGCTGTCATTATGTTTTGGGTTGACTTTATAGAACTTCAGGACCATAATAGGGTTGGGGTATTAAAAAAGGTACCTCAGTAATGAGGCTTCCAAAAGAAACAGTCTACACTTAAGTATGGAATGAGACCCCATTAGTACACATGAGTTTAAAAATGTGATTAGGGAGAGGAAATCATTGGGTTTTATTTTACTTGAACTCAATCTCTTTGTGGAAATCTGAGATTCAACTTTTGGGTCTTTTCTCTTGGTGGTTGTGCATGATTAAAATTTAAAATTTTTTAAATTAAAGAAAATGTTTTAAGTGTCCACATGGGTGTGGGAAGCACATTCCTGATGCTCTGAGCTCCATCTCTAAAAGAATCATCACATATTTAATCTTGGCTATTAAACAAAGGGTTCACTAAAAGTAATTAAATAGATGTAGGATGGGGAAAACCTGTAACATTCTCTCCTCTCCTCCTAACTTCTTTTTAAGGCTAAATTTGTTAATTTGACATGGTTCTAGTCTAGGACAGGGACAGTTGAGCTATATAACCAACATAAGTTTGATTACATTCTCCTGGTGCCCATATTTCCAGCCATCTTCCCTTCCTAATCTGAGGAGCTCCCTCTTCCAATTCCAGACCCTCATCTGAAAAGAAGTTCTTAATTCCTTTTATTTCGTTAGTCATAAAAGATACTTTAGACCAGTTCGGCCCAGCCATCAGGAGTTGATTTGCTGAGATGGAAACCGTAGCAGCTTGGAGGGGGAAAGTAGTGATTTCATTTGCAAAGCAAATACCAAGTGATTTTTTTTTTTAAATATTATTTACTCTCTTACTCTCTGTGTGCTTTAGGAAAATAAGTACCTTACATTGACGTTAAGATCCTCAATTGTTAAATAAGTTTTATCACCATTCAGACAAAGTGCAGGTTATTCATGTTAACTGGGCCCATTTTATGCATTGGAGAGTCTCTTCCAATGTTAGAATAAAAATACCCACATTTCAAACTCAGAGCCAGGTTTGACTTGAAATTCCTATGAGCCTGCACCAAGAGTTACATTTTTCTTTGTTTTTGCACCATAAATGGAATTATCTATAAGCATGTTTGAGCCCGTTTCTGTCTCTGAAGGAAAGTTCCGCTTATATATAAACAGGGTGCCAACACTCATCTTATCTCTCCAGGTTAATCAGTTTCTAAGAATTATACTTCTTGAAGATTTACCCTCTGGTCCAATCTGATTACAAGGAGACCAGAGTAAATTCATTTGATAGGTGTGGCTTCTTTTTTTTCTTCTTCGTCAAAACATGCTTTTGTTGTAGCTACTTATCTATATTTTCAGAGGATGGACACTAGGACCTGATTTCAGATACTGGCTCTGACACTGAGGTCCTTGGGTAAACTGCATCCCACTTGGAGTCCGTCTCATCTTCCTCGTCGAGTTGTGTGGAATAAATGTGTCACTATATAGAAAGTTCTTACAACAGGGACTTAGAACTCAGGACAAGTTAAGCTCTCAATATATGCAGGCTGTTACTATATATTCTTGCATTCCATGGCTTTACAGCCCCAGGACTGTGCTGATGATAGATGTCAAATTAGCTTGTCATATCCCTAAGTTTTTCTTGGTCAACATTCACTTTCTGAAAATGCAATTTTACAAGAAGACAATTGCGTTCTTCAAAACCGACCTTTTCTTTTTCTTGGCAGTAGTGGTGAAAAGATGTTGGATTACCTTTCAGAACTTTTCTGTTTTGCCCAATCTGATTTGGAACGCTGTGCTTCTGTGCTTCTTCTTATCAAGTTCTCACCTTGAAAAGGTGATGACATATCTGAGAGGCTGGGCCAAACGCTCCACCACTTGCTTCTATCAGCTACACAACCTTCCCTCAACTTGCCCAGAAATGGAAACCGGGTGGGGCAGAGACACTGCACAAGAGTTTGATAACTGATCTTTATCACTTCCTCCTTTTTGTCCCCCACATGCCCAAGCCAGTCTCATCTCTTTAAAAGTCCTGGGCTGATTAAGGACAGGAAGTTAATTTCCTGATAAGTGTTATCAAGGACCAAAGGGCAGTTCCTTGGGGGCACGTTGCCAGTTACCTTCATTTGCATGAGCCTCCCTGCATGAGCCTTCCTCCAAGAGCTCCGTAGCCACCCTGGACCCTGTGTAATCCGCTAGTACCAACCGTTGCCAGTTACCTTCATTTGCATGAGCCTCCCTGCAAGAAGCCAGTCACCCTTCCTCCAAGAGCTCCATAGCCACCCTGGACCCTGTGTAATCCACTAAGTACCAATGAGATCAGACTCTCTCCCACTCCAGCTGCATTTGCAGAGATGTCTGGAGCCTGGCGTGTGAGGAACACTTCCTTCTGCTGCTCCAAGGGCAATTGGAGGGGCCCTGAGCTTGTGAGAAGGGAATGTGTTGCTTCTTGAATTTTATTGTTTGAGGATTTGCTGGGTTTTCTTACTACAGGGACTCTCATTCAACACACAGTTATCATCAAGCCAGGTTCTATCCTATATAATAAAAGCCTAATATGCAAATTGTCCCCTTGACCAAGAGTTCAACCAGGAGTTGACATTTTTCCTAATCCTATATAATAAAAGGCTAATATGCAAATTGTCCCCTCGACCAGGAGTATGACCAGGGAGCGGAACCGGCTGACCAACTGCCTGCGGCCCCTCCCCCCAGCCAGCCCTGCCCCTGTTTGGCCTCCCCCCCCCCATTGGGGGGCAGGGCAGGCCAGCCAACCAAGGGAAGGGAGGCCCCAGTCGGCGGCTGCTAGGGACCCTACCCGTGCACGAATTTCGTGCACTGGGCCTCTAGTTTAATATAAATAAGTCAATAAACAAACAAACCTCCAACCAGCTTTTTGAAATGAAATTGGGGAAAAGATGCTTAAAAACAGCTTGAATACGCAATTCCATAGGGTGTTTTTCATCTCTCTCCCTCTTTTTTTTTACACATGTCCAAGTCTGTGACTTTTTTATTCATGCCCCCCACCAAGTGTAGCCAAAGCAGAAATAACGGGCCCCGACTCTGGGTTACACCCTCCAAGTCCCCTACCCCAGACACACTCCTGTGAGGCAGAGATGTATAAAGTACTGATGTGTGATGATGGTCTGGGGAAGGCCAAAGGGACCAAGAGCCCCACCCCTGGACCCAGGCAGCAGCAGGAGAATTTTCCTCTGGAGGGAGAGCAGGGCCAGCCTCAGGTACCCAGAGTGCTCGGGGGAGGCAGGGCCTGCCACCACCAGCCCTGGGGTTGGGGGATTGGGAAACTCCATGCAGTTCCTGGGCTGGAGGGACACGAAAAAGGGAGCCTTCAGCATGTAGCCTTAAGAGGGTGGGGATGGGGACAGAGGGTGCTTCGAATCCTTGTGGAGGGAGAACTGGTGCAAAACGGGGGAGGCCTTGGGTATCTCAGAGAATGGGGTAGCCCCTGTGGTGCTTATTCTTTCGGAGCTGGAGGCCAGCCGAGTGGCCATCTCCAATACCTCCCACAGGGGAAGGCCAAAGGGACCAAGAGCCCCACCCCTGGACCCAGGCAGCAGCAGGAGAATTTTCCTCTGGAGGGAGAGCAGGGCCAGCCTCAGGTACCCAGAGTGCTCGGGGGAGGCAGGGCCTGCCACCACCAGCCCTGGGGTTGGGGGATTGGGAAACTCCATGCAGTTCCTGGGCTGGAGGGACACGAAAAAGGGAGCCTTCAGCATGTAGCCATAAGAGGGTGGGGATGGGGACAGAGGGTGCTTCTGAACCTTGTGGAGGGAGAACTGGTGCGAAAGGGGGGAGGCCTTGGGTAGCTCAGAGAATGGAGTAGCCCCTCTGGTGCTTATTCTTGCGGAGCTGGAGGCCAGCCCGAGTGGCCATCTCCAATACCTCCCACACCCCCATCCTGGGTCTTGGCTGAACACTCAAGGTAGCCACAGGCACTGATCCTGGCCTTCCTCAGACGGAATGGGCTCCTGCTTCACCTTGGCCAGCGCTCTCCTGGTATGCTCCTCTTGCCTCCAGTCCTTCTTGCCCACGAAGATGATAGGCACGTTGGGGCAGGCAGAAGGGCTTTATTCTTCATTCACCTCCGGGGTCCCCTTCTCAGGAATGTTTCCCAGGCTGTCGGCGCTGTTGATGAGGATGTCATTGTCAGGGTGGGAGAGAGGCTGGAGGTGATCATAGTCTTCCTGCCCTGCTGTGTCCCTGCTTGCCCTCGCCTCGGTGTCTACGATGTAGTTCTCAGAGGACGGTAGGGACCTGGACCTCGGGAACTGGTCCTTGCGAAGACCATGCGGAGGCAGGTCTTCCCACTGGCCCCTCCCCCACAACCACAGCTTCTTTGGGACCAAAACCACTGGGGCTTCCTCCGCCACCTTCAGCTGTGAGGCTGGGGCCGGAGGCAGAGATTCTGCTCTTCATTTCTTATACTCAATGGCAGTGTTAGACTGCAACACTTTTTTAAAGAAAGGTAAGACATAAACCTGAGAGATCTGCCTCCAGCAACAAAAATGGGCGCGAGGGGCAAAGTATTCAAGTTTGTGTAACACTTATGACATGAAAATAAATGGAACAAAAGGAATTTGCCAATGTGAGGTGACACATTATTTTGGGTGGGTGTGGAAGCCCTAAAAGTTCAAAAGCCCCCCCCCCCCACCTCCCTCAGGGCCTGAATTTTCCTTATTGATCCTCTTTATGAGTTAAGAGCTGTGATGTGAAAGGCAGAAATTTTACCCCTGGGTAGGACCCATTTCCTGGATTGCAACGGGGTGTGTTGGAAAGTGCACACACTTGGCCACTGGAGACAGAGTTTCAAGTCTCCCTCGGCCACTTGCTCACTCGCTGTGGCCCTGGGCCAGTTCCTCAGCGTCTCTTGGCATTAGGAGTCTAACTCTGAGTCTGACGCATAGAAAGTGCTCACATATTCCTTGTCTTTCTGTATCTTTCCCACCCAAATTTCCTAAACCAGAAATCTGGGGGGCGTCCTTAACTGCTTGCAATCTCTTCCCACCCAATTCTAGCCAGGCACAAAATCCTGCCAATTTTGCCTGCTAAAGGCTGCTCAATCCTACTCGTCCCCTCCATTCCTGTCCCAAGTCACTTCAGTCCTTATCACTCCTGGGCTGTTGTAGAAAATAGTTTCCAGCTGCTTTTCTGCCCTGACCTGCTCCACTAACCCCAACCCCACAAATCTTTGTAAAGAAAAGCTGACCACATTGAGCCCCTGCTGAGAATAGAAGCATGAGCCCCCAGCTGGCCTATAGGACGAAGTCTTTAATATAATAAAAATAGCAAGCACTTCCCTAGTTCTTACTCTTGTTCTTTTAAATGTTCCCCGCATGTTAACTCAGTCCTTGCAACAACTTTATGTGAGGATGACTGTTAAGATCTTCATTTTACAAGTGAGGAAACTGAGGTATAGAGAGGTTAAATAACCTGGTTGGAGTTAAACTGCTAGGAAGGATGAAACAGAATATTAAAGTTGTTTTTTTTTAATGCATTCCTGCTTAATCTAATTTTATCTCTGGCCATTTCTGCCTTGTTCTTTGTCTTCCAGCAATGCAAGCTACATGCAGTTTACCCTCCCCGCCCCAACTCTTCCCATAGTTGCTCCTGTTAAGAGCTCTCCCTGGAATGCCTTTCCCTGTTGACTCCTTGGTGAATTTCTACCTCTCTTTTGAACTTGGCCCTGGCATCACCTCTGTCATCAGTCAGTCTTCCCACCTGTTGCCCTTGTGCTCTGCACACACCTCCAAACATCTGAGGGGCTGCTTTATGTTAGGAATGGGACAGACAGTGGAAACCAAGGTCTAGAAGTGGTCATCAGGATCTTATGTTCATGTTGGGGGAAGAGGCAAAAAAGCATTACAAGAAAGATAAGCAAAGTGCACTCTGGGAGGACACGTGGGTCAAGGAATCCATACTAGGTTGTAGGGGGAAACCCTCCCAGAGCAGGTAATGTTGAAACTAGGATTTCACTGATGGAAAAAAATCCACAGTGAGGAACTGAGGGAAGAAAAGTTTGCTAGACAGAAGGAATGGCATTTGCAAGCTCAGTGCCAAGACATGGTATAGGTTTGGGGAAATTGTTGAGTGTGTTCATCTATTTCCTTGTCTTGCCCACTTGGCTGAGTTCCTTAAGGTTGTCAAGTCCACCCAGCCTGGCTCAAGGAGGTTTCAGTAGACATCAGACTAGAATTCAAACACTGGAATCTCTGGGTCCCCTCTCTCCTCATCTGTTAAGGGCAATGTTAGGAGACCACTAAAGTCCTTTGGAATTTCTGAGATTCTATGAATCACATATAAGGAAAAGAAGTCAAGCAGAGGGCCTCATTTTAAGAATTGCCTGAGAGTCCTTGGCTAGTAGTCACATCACTCTAGCATCTGTTTCCTTTGTCACATGGTATTCCCAAAGAAGGCCACATTCACAGGTTAAGACGTGCACATATATTTTTGAGGGACACAGTTCAACCCACAATAGCTGATAAGTGGTGGACTGTGGTGCTGAACTACTCCCTAGTCATCTGCAGAATGGAGTGTTTATGCCTCAAGATAAAATTCTTAAATTGTATCTTTAAAAAACTTCTCTTTGTGTTGTACAATGAACAAAATATTTTGCCATAGTATGTGGATAGGTTCTTAAAAGATACATATATTCAGTGGATACTCAAAAATATTAAATTGACCAGAGTATTTAAAAAAATTTAGGTTCTATTCCTACTCTACGCACTCTCACCCATCTATTAAATCAGTGGTCGCTGATTTATTAGTTTTTCTTTTTGGCAATTACTTCAGCAGAATAACACTCCATTGTGTGAGGTTTGTAGTGAGGGGCTCCCCAGCAGTTAGTTGAAAAAGGGTTTAGTTTGATAAAAGGACAGTTACCAGGCCTGAGCCAGGGCGACAGGCAGCTAGAACCTAAAGAACATGGCAATTTGATGAGCATTTGTTTACTTCAATTTATATCTTTATATATTTCAGTAACTTATGTCTTATCATCATTTTTCTTTCAACACTTTGTACAGAGCCAGTGTTTAATATAGTTTAGATCTGAAGACACACTGTTAGTAGTCCAAACAATTTAATGTCAATTGCTGGGAGTAGTGGAGGTATAAACTTGGACTTTTTTGAAATACGGCTTTCAAGAGAGGACAGCCTCTACAAACCAGTAATCCTGGTCAGGATTACACTCTCTTCTTCAGACTTTGCTTCTGTAGGTTCCCAAGATCCACCTCCCTGCCCCCAACACACACAACCCACACATGCACACACACACACACTGCCACACATGCACACACACACTGCCAGGAATTATTTTGGGATCCCTAAAGGAGAGAGGCGATATGCTCACAAGTAAATAAATCTCAAAAAAACTGATAATGGGCACTTGAAAATCCATTGGTTCATATATATATTTTTAAATGGGGGAAATCAGTGTAAACAGAAAAAAAGTATATAAATTTGAGAAGATAATCGTATGTCCCTGAGAAAGCCTTTCTCAGAAGAACAGAGGATAGTATTACATTAAATGAGTCACGTCATTTTACAAGAGAGTTGAACAGGAAGGATATTTTTGTTAGTTGGTTGGTGAATTCTTAAAGAGTGTTTGACATAGGCTCTAGTGATTGTGAAAGGGCTGACCCCCTCCTCATGGGGTATTTGAGCTCCCGCGTGGGCCTAAGTATAGTTTTCTCATAATTTATCCCACCTGTGTCTGTCAATTCCTTCCCACTTGCCTCCTCCCGTAATGGTCTGGCTCATGTTTCTTCATAAAGCTCTAGGCCAGTTATTAATAACAGCCCAGTGATTCTCCTGATCCACCTAAGAGCATATGGTGTTTTTCACAAAAGAGAGCGATCATCTCCTCAACTTTGGACTTCGCTCCCTAACCCCTGAACAGTAAGTTTTGTGTTTGTTTTTTTTTAAATGTAGCATTTTAAAATGTTGATATAGGAGGAAAGTTTAGTCTGACTTTTCTGTTTCTGGCAGAGAGAGAATACAGTAAGTTAAAACTTAGATTCATGAATCCTATTTCCCTCCCTGCATTTCAGCATCTCTCCAACTTTTATAAAGCTGAATAGCAGATAAATTAATGTATTAGAATTCTAGTCTTTCCATTTCCTTCTAGCTAAATAAAGGCAGGAGGAGAAGCAAGGGATGAATGGTATATAAATGACTTAAACCAGCCTTGTGGCTATGCTTGATATTCCTGTCTCCCCCGTGTTTCCTCTCCAAACAGAGCATTTCCCTGATTTCAAAGAGAAATTTCACACGTGGAAAGTATCACAGGGGAGTGTTGGACAGGAGACGTGGGTCTTGTCATTTTTCCATGTGTGAGATTTGGATCAGAGAGGGCACCTGTCTTGTGCCACGGGTTCAATGCCTTCTTGTTATTTTAACCAAAGGCTTTGTCTTTGAAGCCGTTCTTAACGGTTGCTTCGGAGAGCCCTGCAAAGTAGGTCACTGTGTTTTCTGTCTGGAAAGGAGGTCCCCGCTGCCCAGAACGGCCGGTGCCCAGCTCGGTCCTCATGGGCAGAGATGAAACCTGACTCTCCGGTCCTTCTGCAGGACTATAAATCAATACAGCTTTCGGCTTTGGTTACTTATGTTCAGTTCCCTTGAAATGTGCGTCAGGAGCCTAGATCAAATGTATAAGGGAGGCATTACAGTAAACTGGAAGGAGGCAGATGCCCGCCTGGTATTGAGCCCCCAGCTTGGACCATTCATAGATAGTGTGACCTTACCCAAGAAGTCAGCCTCTCTGAGCCTCCTTTCCTTGTTTGTAAAATAACAGTCATCACCTGTTTTACGGAGTAGTGGGGTTTACTCATAATGAAAGTAAGTGGCCAAGTATGGTAACATTATTTAGGAAATCCCCCATTTGAATTTTTTCTGATTCTTCTTTTTTCAATTAAATTTTTTATTCTTTTTAAATTTACAGTTGATATACACTATTATATTAATTTCAGATGTGCAACCCCATGACTAGACATTTATATAACTTATGAAGTGGTCACCCCAATAAATCCAGGACCTGAATTTTCTCAGTCATCTCATTTGTTTCAAATTTAAACCTAGAACCTTCCATGTGGTATTTGATGGAACACATTAATCTAAGCTATCCTATATAATAAAAGCCTAATATGCAAATTGACTGAACAGCAGAACGACCAGTCGCTATGATGTGCACTGACCACCAGGGGGCATACGCTCAACACAGGAACTACTCCCAGCCCGAAGGCCCTAGGCCAGCCAAGGCGAGTGCCAGTGGAGGGTTCCCCCCACCCACCGATCGCCCCGCCAGTTGCCCCACAGATCAGCCCTGATCACTGGCTAGGCCTAGGGACCCTACCTGTGCACGATTTTCGTGCACCAGGCCTCTAGTAGAGACAATAATTAGCTTTTACTGCTTTTAGTAACTTCATCTTTAGGATGGTGTAGGCTGTGTGAATGCTGAGGACGGGAGCCTTGAAGGGTGGTGTATGATTAGCAGTTCATAACATTAGGCTACAGCTAAGATCAGCGATGGTGGGGAACCTTGCAAAACAATTTCAAAGCATAAGCTATTGTTTGATAAACTTACCTGCTCAACTCTAATCAGCATTCTAAAATTTGTCTCTTGGCTATGGTTACAAAGGACTGGTTGGCCACCTTGCTAGATTTGATTCTAAGTCTGGATGGGACAGAAAGGAGGGTTGTTTCAGGGAATACCCACTTGCCCAAGTGTCACCCTGTAACTCAGGAGATAGGGGGAGTTTTTGTTTTCCTCTATAAGCTTTCCTTCCGCAATCTTTTATTTAATTCCTACAGTGTGCAAAACACGGTGCTAACTTAGCAATGGGCCAATAAGCTCTAACTGTAGAAGATAGAAAACATTTCATGATACAAATCAGAGTGAGCTTGTTCCATGATACATGAGAAGTACGGACAGGATGCTGTCGGTATTCCACAGGGGCCTTCCCACCCAAAACTTATTTACCAGAAATGAGCATTATTGCTCAGACTTCCCCTTGGAAGGCTGTACATTCTTGGAAAACGACTCAGTGATTTACTTGGGCTCACCTCCTATGTAATGAGCTTGTAAGGCACAGAAAAACGGCACCTTAAAGTCATACCTTATCCTCCCCACCCCACATTGTTTTAAATTGAGCGCCTATTTTGTTCCGAGTTCTATGCTAAATGTTGGAAAAATAACTCTGCCTAAAAAGAAGTCACAGACTTTCATTAACTGGAAATTGGGTTCCCCAACCTGGTCATCTATCCTCTCAGCTAAATTGGACTCCAACGAACATTTAGCTAGCATCAGATATCACGCCTGTACCTCCATGAATAAAAAATCACTACCAATGCGTTTATGCAGAGGAGTATGTGTTGCTGGCCAAGAAGATAGCTTAAGAGATTTTGGCAAATGCTTTTTAGAACTCAAACAGGTCCGGAGATTTTCTCCTGTCCTCCACTCACCAACCCCAAACCTGTGATGACACTTGTTTGGATGTATGAATCCTGAAGACAAAAAACAAACACCTCCCCGCCCCGTCCCACTTCTCATTCCACAGAGGATGGGGCTTGGATGGCACTGCTGTGTTGGGGTTTCCTGCTGAAGCCTGGGGGGACAGGGGCCCAGCCAGGGCCTGGGCAGCTCACTGAGCTTGCAAGAGTCCACTACAGCTGTCATTCATGGAGAGGGTTGGGGAACTTGGCAGGAAGTTTGAAAACATTTTGATTCTTTTGGTTCTAGAATATTTCTTAATGTTAAATGCCTGTAGCTGAATAATTTATGTCTTCTTAGGGGCAATGTCCAATCTCCTGTTGGGGCAGGAATGTGGTCACGGGAAATCTCAGCCTTAGGAGTCTTGGTAGTGGATGGTTGAGAGGAGATGTTTGTTCATGTGTAGAAAAATAGTTCATTTTAGGGTTAAAATAGTTACTTAAAACATTAGAGACATGGTTGTAGATGGCTCAGAAAGGCCCAGGCTGGATAGGTGTTGGCATAGAAAGAAGGTGTGGGAGGTGCAGTTGAAGAGAAAAGAAGTAGAGGGGTTCCACCACCCAGGTGTGGGGCCCCCTGTCCGTCTGGAATACCAGGTTTTCCTCTTGTCCACCTGATCACTCACCTCTCTGAACTGTACTTGAGCTGCCATATTTCTGATTCTGCTGCTTCTTCATACCAACCACTATTTTATCCTGTGTCAGGCATGTTGGGCTCTGGTCATAACTTTTTCCAGTCCTGAGATACTGCAGAGACTAAGGCTTTGGAGCCAAACAGACCTCCATTCAAATCCCTGGTTATCCCTGGTGTGTGATCTTGTTACCTAATCTCTCTGGAAATAGGAGTGTTAATAACTCACCTCACAAGGTTTGATGAGATTAGAGTCCAAGTATGTGTAGTCCCTTCTTAACTGTAGTTATGAATAAAATCCTTTCAACCCCCTGGAAGAGAGGCATTATCTCTGTTCTCCAGATGGGGTAGCTGGTGGGGTTAAATGCCTGTCCAAGGCTACAGAGCTAATACCAGCCAGAACCAGGATCTAAAACCAGTTCCATCTGGCCCCAAGACCTTTGCTCGCTCCCCACTCCACCGACCATGTGTGACAAAGCCCAAGTTGTTTTCAGTTGAAGTCCAATTTGTCAAGTTCTGTGCCTAGTGAGTCTGCCCGGCCAAGTTTTCTAGTTTTCACTTGTGACCACCTTTATTCTGGACTCTTTGGTCTCACCTTGGCCTGAATCAAAGAAGTTGGGAGTTGATGAAGGTAGACTATCTCCAAATAGTTACATCTCATGAAACGCAGAATCCAATTTATCAGAAATTTTGAAAAATTGCTGAGGCAGTTAGTTATGTTAGTAGCTCTGAAGGAAAGTAACTGTGACCTCAGACAAGTTGCTGTACTTCTCATTTGTCACATGAGAAGTTTACAAAATTTCACATGTCTTTTCCAGTGCCAACATTTCTGTAATATTTCAGACCCTTCACCACTGTTGGGTTTTTTTTAGCTGGAAAGAGAAAAATTTCCTTGAACTCCTATTTTAATTAGGAAACAAGGTACAGTAATCATGTCTGCAGTCGTTTAAGTATAAAGCCACATGCCATTTATTATGATTCTCATTCAAGCTTTCTCTCATGCAAGGCACATATGATTGATGACTTAATTTTTCAGATGTACATTACACTTCCTTTCTCACATAACTCAGCTTTGGGAGAATCAAATGAAGCTTAATTAGTTCAGAAAATGCAACTTGAACTCAATTTTAGAAATTTACAGAACAAACAAAATCCATTTACTATTAAAAAGGCCCAACTTTTCATTTAAGTTCCGAATGACTCAAATTTCAGTTCATGTCTCCTGCCCTGCCACACAGCACCCATTTCATGAGTCTTAAGGGGACAAATCTTCATTATACCATAGAAACAGTAGCCATCCCAACAGGACACTCCTATCCTAAAACCCGTAGGGCCAGTGCCAAATTTTTGTTGCCTTCCAACAACTTGACTTGGTTTCCTAATTACAAGAAGAAGAAAAAAACCCCACAGAAGTGAAAACACCAACAAGACATAATTACCATATGATTCTGAAGTTTCTAAAAGATACTTTATTGAATATTACTTTTATGGGAAAGAGACCTTTTCCATATAGAGACATATTGAAAACACCCAACTTTGAGATTTTATTTTTAAAATATTTGCTGGGAAAAGTAGACTTAATATACAGGGGTGGGCTAAAGTAGGTTGAATTACCAGCCATCATTATGTAAAAGATAAATCATAAGTAAGGATATGAAATAATAACTAATAATGACAAACTATACAATAATAAATAACAATACAAGAATAAACTCTGTTTTGCATATTAACAGCTGTAAACCTACTTTTTCTCACTCTTATATGTGTTTTTCTTGCTGTAATGATAATTTGAACAACATGCACTTTCAGTTTTCCAAGAAATCTTCTACTTTCCATGCAGTTATTATGAGGTACTGGGGTCCAGGATGGGTAAGTAAGGCCCTCCCCACTTCCTAGGAGGAAGACAGCAACTACCTATGGGGTGGTACATGCAAGCAACCACAATACAGTATCATGAGCTACAAAATGTTACAGACAAGTGAGCAATAAATTCTACCTGAGGAAGTTAGGATGGATCACAGAGGAGGTAACATTGGGTTTCAAAGGATAAGTAGGTGTTTGATAATTTTGCATGTTTAGGTGCTTAAAAGTACCTGAAAAGGATGATTCATTCAAAGGGTACCATCTACAAGGTAATGTGCTAAATGACAATGAATAATAATAGTCACCATCTCTTATTCAGTGTTTATGTGTTAGGCACCACTATTATCTTATTTAATTCTCACACTACCCTAAGAAGTAGGTACTGTTATTATCGCCCCATTTTATAGACATGTTGAGGCACGAAGAGTTAATGTAACTTGTCCAAGGTCTCATGGCAAGTGGCAGATCTGAGTTAAGCCCTATCCATCTAATTCCAGACCCATCTCTCAACCACCATGTCCAAAAAGCATTCTTGTTATTTCTCTGTCCAGCTAATGATAAGGAGATCAAGGGGAGAAACTTGTCAGTTATAAGTTGATCAGTGGGAAGGTAATGAACTAATTAATAAACAAGAATGAAATCGCAGGTAGTAAAAGCTGGTGAAAAATAGATTAAAAAGAAAAACTGTACTTTCAGCTACCCTGGTTGCTAGTGGTGGTTTGTGAATGTCCCATTTACAAAGAACAGATTGTTTTGACATGAATAATCTGACAACAGCTGTTGTAAAGATATTCTGGCAAAACCAGGGTCATCAGGCCCAGAGAATAACTGCAAGACTGTCCACCCTACTGTTCAACCAGTGGTTCACTTTTGCAAAGAGCCAGGATCAAAGAAAGAGAGTGGCCGTTAATAATTACATGTGGATATTTCCATTTCAGTACAGTCGGTTTCCGTTGGAATACAGATCTTTTCAAACGGGACTTTTAATTGGAAAACATTAGTAAATCCGTGTAGTTGAAAGAAGGTGGCATCTGGGGACTGGAGAAGTTAGTAGTATCCAGGCTCCAACTTGGAATACTGAGTAGCCTGGGTGGCTGCTCCATGTCCTGATAGAGCATAGCATGGCCTGGCACATGGCCTCAACAAAGAGTCATTATTATACTTAAGGGACCTGCTAAGCAGAAATGGACAGATTTCAATTATGTGTCATTTTTTTTTAACATATGTCTCTGGGGAACTTCTGTCAATATTATCTTGACTATTAGATATTAATGGAAACAAGTAGGATAAGCACATTTTTGTCAAAAAGGAAAATATTTTTGAAATGTGACTCATGTTTAAGATTATAAACTTGAATTCAATGAAAAGTGTTTTTCTTTTAGTTGAAAAAGACTTTACAAAGTATGTTCTGTTCTTTGTCTTGACCAAGAATCCACACTTAATATGGGAAATAATAGAAGAAAATTTGAGAAAGGGGTGATGTCTTAGTGCAGTGGTTCTCAACCTGTGGGTCGCGACCCCTTTGGCAGTCGAACGACCCTTTCACAGGGGTCGCCTAAGACCATCCTGCGTATCAGATATTTACATTACGATTCATAACAGTAGCAACGTTACAGTTATGAAGTAGCAACGAAAATAATTTTTTGGTTGGGTCACAACATGAGGAACTGTATTTAAAGGGCCAGAAGGTTGAGAACCACTGTCTCAGTGGAAATAATTAGTAGGAATAATACTATATAATAAAAGCCTAATATGCTAAGTGTCTGGTTGTCCATTCAACCAATCAAAGCATAATATGCTAATGATATGCTAAGGCCACTCAACCACTTGCTATGACGTGCACTGACCACCAGGGGGCACGTCCTGGAGCCCTCCCACAACCTCTCCCCCTGGCCAGCCCCACCTCCAATCAGCCCCCAACACCCCGATCGGGGGCAGGGCCGCCGGCCAACCGCCCTCGGCCCCTCTCCTGGACCCTACCTGTGCACGAATTGGTGCACTGGGCCTCTACTTTTATATAATAGATGAGATTGTTGTTTTGCATTGTTTTGTTTTTGCCAGGGGACCTAGCCATTTAACTAACACACTCTTCTTCTTGAAAGAAAGAAAGACAGAAAGAAATATATATATATATATATTAGAGAGGAAGAGAAAGATAGAAACATCAATGATGAGAGGGAATCATTGATCAGCTGCCTCCTGCACACCCCCCACTGGGGATTGAGCCTGCAACCAGGGCATATGCCCTGACCAGGAATCGAACCATGACCTCCTGGTTCATAGGTAGATGCTTAACCTCTGAGCCATGCAGGCTGGGCCCCAACACATTCTTCTTATGGTTTCAGGAGTCAGAGTTGATTTTAGAAACCCTATTTTATATAAAAATATGATTGTAAAGGTTTTAATCAAGACCCTACAAGCTGATGTCAGGGTGAAGAACAGAGAATACAATGAAGTTTAACTCCCAGAGACCAAAGGTTGCCACTACTCTCTGTTTGTCTAACTTACTTTGTGGGATACCACTGTTCAACCATTCAATAAACAATGAACAGTTCAATTTGAATTAGATTATTTGGAATCTTGATGGAATCAAAAGAAAAAATAAAGATAAGTTTTAAAAACTAGATAAGAGAGTACTCGTTTTATTTTCAGTACAACATTCTATAAAATAATAAATTTATTCCCAGTATCTTCTGGAAATAGGAGAAAAAAGGTAGGTAGAGGCATACAAATGGGAAGGGAAATTATTTGCAATCATCTGAGATTATGAAATATATCTGGCCCAAAACAACCTACAATGTCTTATATTAGAAATTGGAGGTGATATTATATTTTAACTGTGATTTTTAAATACTGTGATTCAAGATAGGACCGAGGTCTTGAGCTAGTCACACTATACATGTTCTAGGATACTTCACTTGTTTGAAATTTATTTATATTTTTGGTGTATGTTTTATTCAATAACAAAATTTTTCCCTAAAATATGCTGTTGTTAAATAGTTTTCTCCCAAAAGAATGTCCCTGCAATCTCAGAGAAGAAACACTTGGTTACTAAGCTTCTAGCTAATGTAAATCGACCTACTGAGATCCTCCTCACTTGACCCACAGTAGAATCTGAGTGTGTTTGTGGACTTGTGATGATACTAATTTGTGTCCTTCCAATGATTTAGATCTATAAACAGATCTGACATCATGGAGAAGAACCAAACAGGAATCAAGCACATTCCTGTTTCTCATGAGTATTTTGAACGAGACAAGAACATGTTGTTTAGCAAAAGAGTGCATTTATTACAGAAGACCAGGATATCGTCATGTGTTAAATGACTGGTTTGACAAAAATAAAATCAGGTTATATTACTTTTAAATATATAAGGAAGAAAGAAGATTAATTTCTTTAGTTTTCTAAAGTTATATAAGCAACATTGTTTTATTTATTATTTTGTTGTTGATCCTCACCTGAGGATATTTTTTTCCATTGCTTTTCAGATAGAGTGGAAGGGAGGGAGGGAAAAGAGAGAGAGAGAGATGAGACACATTGACTGGATGCCCTCCCCATGCACCCAGACCAGAAGTGGGGAGCGAACCCAAAACCCACATACTACCCTTGATGGGGAATCCAACCTGCCACCCTTTGATGCACAGGCCCACACTCTAACCACTGAGCACACTGACCAGAGCTAAGCAACATTATTTTAAATGAAAAATATGAGAAATGAAAAAAGCAAAAACAGAAAAAAAAGATCACAGTCATTCCACCCAAACTTGACTGTTATGACCACCATTCACATTTGTAGGTTATTTCTGTTTTATTTTTTAAATATTTCTATTGTAAAGTCTCACATACATATAGAAAATGAAACTTTTATTTAGAGTTGAATAAGTAGTTAAAAAGGGATTGCCAATGTAACCACACCCAGGACAAGAAATGAAGCATTGCTGGAAGTCCCCATCTTTGCCTTTCCCTTCACTTACCATCACCATCCTGAATTTGTGGTAGCCAATGCCTTGCTTTTCTGGACAAATTTGCCACTACACTGTTGCCACCCATATATGCAGCACTTAACTGCATTTTTTTTTTAATTTAAAAAGTTTTCATTATAATTCACATATACTATTGTATTAGTTTCAGATGTGATTCAACCTTTATGTACCTTACAGAGTAATCATCACAATAAATCTAGTAACACCTGTCACTGTACATAGTGATTACAATATTAATGACTATATTCCTTATGCATTATGTTCCCATGACTTATTTTATAATTGGAAGTATGTACTTTTAAATCGCCTTCTCCTTTTCTGCCTATCTCTCTGTACCTCTCCCCTCTGGAAACCATCAGTTTGTTCTCTTATTTTGTTTCTGAAACCATGTACTTTTAATTCTGTTTTTCTGCTTTACATGATTATACTTACACTGTGTATTTTATTTTAGGCCCAGCTTTTAAAAATTTTCAAATTATGCTTTTAAAAAGCAACTCTGTTTTTGTATGTAGCTGTAGCTCATTATTGTTTAAAAAAAATCCATTATATGAATCTATCTATCATCTACTAATGAGCATTTGGGGTGAAGATATTATAAATAATGTTTGAATATGTTTCCTGGTATGGATAGCCATACATTTCTTCAGGGTACATACCTAAGATTGTGCTGGGGGGTCATAGGTATTGGTTTGAATCATCTTTAAATGTTTTAACAATTTTCTAAGCTGTGCTTCTATTATTTCATATAATAATCATCATTTTATTAGACAAAAAAATCTTCCATTTGTGACTGAATTTCATGGCCTGGTTTTTTGTAGTAAATTCACTCCTCCACTTTCTAATTTACTCATAAAATAATAAAAATCTTAAAACTTATAGAATTTATAGCAGACAATTTCCTGAGTTATGTTCTATTATGTAGGCAAAGAAGTTTGTTGTCATGGTAGATATTGAAGCAAAAATATTTTAAATAATTTTAGGAATTTTTTTATTGAGTTATATTTAACATGCAACATTGTACTTGATACATTTATATTGTAATATGATTGCCATACAAGCATTATCCAACATCTCTGTTGGATCACGTAATTGTCATTTCTTCTAGAGTTGGAAATAACTAAATCAAGTCTCTTAAAAGGTTTAATGTTCATAATAGTGTTGTATTTTTTTTTGTTTGGTCTATAATCACTGTGCTATGTATTAGGTCTTCAGGATTTATTTATCTACTAGTTACAAGTATGTACACTATACAACATTTCTCCCATTCTCTCCACCTCCCACCTCCGGAAGAATTGTTGTTTTAAAAAGTATCGTGAATGTTTGCCCTGACAGGAAAATCCTAGAATTCAATTTAACTCTACTGTTAAAGGTGCAGTTTTTAGCTACACAATTGTGTGATAAAATGAAATCAAAAGTCCACCCTTCAACATCGTCCTGACCTCTCTGAGAGTAATTTTAGAGTTTCTCTATGCAGGCTCCCCGCCCCTCAGCTTCATACACTAGCTCACGATCCAATAAAACCTTTTAATGTGCTTTGACCCAGGATCCAAGGTTGCTAAGAGACCACCTGTGCTGAATGCACTTTGTTCTAGCAAGAGCAGACAGAGAGGAAACCAAAGAGCTGTGTTATCTGCCACAACCTGGAATTGAGTCAGGTGAGAAATGGATTTCTACTTTTCAGTCTTTACCAGTTGTTTCGTCTTTCCCTCACTTCCTATTTGAGTCCCTCTCTTACTGTTGTTGGAGGAAATTGAAGGTACCCTTCGGGGCACAAACAAAGGAAACAATCTGGCAGCGGAGTTTATAGGAGAGAAAGCCACTTTGCAAGCCTTGTGTTATTCTTCCCCCTTGTTTCTGTAGCATAGGCAAAATGTTGAATGTGGGGGAAATTCTAGGTGTTTACTTTGCTAGTCATTGCTGTGTAATTTGAGGCACATTATTTCTTCCTTTAGGAATGAGGCTATTTATTACAGAAATTAATCAAGATTGCTAAAAGTGGGAGATAATGACACTTGCATAAATCTCATCTACCTTCCCCTCTTTTTCTCCTCTCTTAAAACTCAACCTGCATTTTTGCTTTTGAGTGAAAATAGCACTAACCCAAACTCGCCACTTTTTAAGAGTACTGATGTTCATTTCAAGTTGAGTGTCTATAAGAAACTTTGAGCCCTGACCGGTTTGGCTCAGTGGATAGAGCGACGGCCTGTGGACTGAAGGGTCCCAGGTTCGATTCCAGTCAAGGGCATGTACCTTGGTTGCGGGCACATCCCCAGTAGGGGGTGTGCAGGAGGCAGCTGATCGATGTTTCTAACTCTCTATTCCTCTCCCTTCCTCTCTGTAAAATATCAATAAAATATATTTTTTTTAAAAAAAAAAAGAAACTTTGTTGTAAGCGTCTGAAAATTCCTTAGTTGACCTTGCATTCCTGAAAAAGGAGTTAACCCTAACCCTAACCCTAACCCTAACCCTAACCTTAACCCTAACCTCCCTACCTGACTGACATTTGGTAAAATGCTCCAATAGTATGTTAACCCGACCACAAATTTACACTTTACAAATTCTATTATACTTTTTAAAATCCCAGCTATTTTTAAACTGTTTGATTAACACTGAAATGTGGAGGAAATTAAGTGATTGATATCATATTAAATGACCAGAATATGAGTCAGAGGATCTTGAGGGGAAAAAATCAAGATAATGAAAAAGACCTTTTGTTGTTTGATTTTTTATTTTGTTGATCCTCACCTGAGGATATTTTTTCCATTGATTTTCTAGAGAGAGTGGAAGGGAGGGAGGGAGGATGAAAGAGAGAGAGACAGAGAGAGAGAAAGACATCAATGTGAGAGAGACAATTGATAGGCTGCTTCCCGCACATGCCCTGACTGCGCCCTACCCACGGTAGAGGTAGAACCTGCAACCCAGGTACATACTTTTGGGAATTGAAACTGAGACCCTTTGGTTCTCATCTGATGGTCCAACTACTGAGCAACACTGGCCAGGGCTTGGTGTTTCATTTTTTTTTAACTAAAAAAAAATGTTTTTACCTGCCTTTTTCCATGTTTTCCAATTTTCATTTCCTGGTAATACCTACTATATTATGGGTTGGAAGAATGACAGTTTCACCGATACCATTGTAAAATAATGTAAATGACTTAGCAGATAAGACTTTATAAATACTGATAACATAAAAAAAGAAGTTATTTTGATAGTTCCTTGAGCTGTTTAGTTTCTTTTTAAAAATTAAATATATTTTTATTGATTTCAGAGAGGAAGGGAGAGGGAGAGAGAGATAGAAACTTCAATGATGAGAGAGAATCATTGATTGGCTGCCTCCTGCACACCTTTCACTGGGATTGAGCCTGCAACCCAGGCATATGCTCCGACTGGGAATCAAACTGTGACCTCCTGGTTCATAGGTCCATGCTCAACTACTGAGCCACACGGGCTGGGCTAGTTTCTTTTTTAAAACATTTACTTTTCAATTATAGTTGACATACAATATTAGTTTTATGTATACAGGAGGGATTAGACATTTATATACGTTACAAAGAGGTTGAGCTGTTTCTTTGAGAAAGAGAGGCAAGTTTGGGATATAGAAAAATCTATGATTATGACATAAAGTAGCCAAAATGAGTGCATGAAAGATATTTTAATTCATTAAGGAGTAAAACATTTTAGTTCTTTGGTTGGTTACAAATATGCCGAGTCTTGCCTAAAAGATGATTCCTCATCACTATTTTTTTACAGTGCAAATATTAGACTTAGTTTTTAAAAAAATCAGAATTATAAATGTGTTCAATTGAGGCTACCTCTCTCTTTTTTCCTCTAGGAAGCAGGATCATTCTGGATATGACATCTAGAAACTGGATATTAATTTCTACTACTACCCCCACAAGTCTGGAAGATGAAATTGTGGGAACAATTCTAAAAATTTTGTTTGTTATCTTTGTTGACTTAATGTCTATTATTTATGTTGTTGTAACTTCTTAGAAAGTTGACTTCCCTTTATAAGTAAATTTCATATTGAATTCCTGTGAATAAAAATTTGTAGTTTAATGTGTTGAGTGATTTTAATTTGATGACATCTCCAGTTCTTCTAGAAGCCAACAGGATGATAGTACAATGAAAACACAGTTAGTATTGTTTAGTACTTTACGATTTATAAAGCATTCCCATAAATTAAAGTGGAATTTTTCCCTCCAAAATCTACACTACTGAGTCATAAGATTTTCTGATTTTTAACACAATTGTTATGTGGTAAATTTACTAAAATTTGTGGGTATAATTATGAATAAAGTTGATTTTTTAAGGCTGCATGCCTATGTGACATTTTATATGGTTCTATTTTTAACACACAAAGTTTAATATACAATAATCTTTTCATAGGATATACCAATAATTTTTACATATTATAAACACATTTCATCTGTGTGTAGGTGGCAGTATGTCATTTAATGTAAGGCTCACAGTAATTGTAGAAGGTAAGTGTTTATTATTTCCATGTTATAGATGAAGAAACTGAATCTTGGAAGAAATATGCAAGCTTGAGAGCATTACTAGGAAGTGGCAGAACCAGGTCTTGGGCCTTCAAAGACAAATAATAATAAGACAAGTTTGGTAAAAAGCAATCTGTAGAGCTCAACTTTTTTTCACAATAATGTTTTATTCAAGACCCTATGGCTGTATTTTAGTATATTAGTCCCTGCTTACCTGTGGGGAATATGTTCTAAGACCCTCAGTGGATACCTGAAACCTCAAATAGTACTGAACCTATATATTCTTGGTTTGTTTTTGGTTGTTTTTTTAATACATATGTTGTTGTCCTCGGAAACAGCACCACACTGGTGGGATCAGACTGGACCTGGGTTCAGCAACCTCAATACTTGAGTTCTGGTTAGGAAAGAATTCAGAATCAAGACTCAAACTATAAGTGAACATTTACTTAGAAAATCACAGAGGTAGAAATAATGTGTAGAAGAAATGGGCTTAGGAAAAAAATTATAGAGGTAAAGGAAAGGGCCCTTGCAGCTTGGAAGTGAGGAAGGTAATGGTGACTCACCTGGGGGGGAGGGGTTAGGAGGGGGAAAGGGATATGCACCTGCATGCTCCCAAGAAGGAGAGCACACTGGGTCCTCCGTCCTAAGGGTTTTAAGGTGGAGATTTTAGGGGAGGTCCCAGGGGAAGATCTCAATACAATATTCAGCAGCTTTCCAGGTGTGTCCTTTCAGGGTCTAGGTTTCCACTGTTGGGTCAGAGCCAGGGCAGGGGGGTCATTATCCAATGCAACTGGTCCTGAGGTCAGCCTTGGTGTTGCTTGTCTGGTTTTGCTGCTTTCTGGGCCTAGAGCTGAAATACAACAGAGGGGTGAAAGTTATCTTTAGGGAGGAAAGGTCAGGGGGCCTAAATGGCATGACCTTCCAGTGATATGCTAGGGGAGGAAAGGTCACCTTGGGATGAAGTCCTGCCCTACAGTTGTCCTTTGCTAGGTACCTGGGGCTTTCTACCCTGGTGACGTTCTATACCTGGCCCATCCTTGCTCTGCCCAAGTCTGTCTACCACACATATATACCTATGATAAATAAGGCACGGTAAGAGATTAACACAATACCAAATAATAAAATAGAATGATTGTAACAATATACTATAATAAATGTTATGCAAATGTGGTCCATCTCTCTCTCTTTCAAAATAGCTTACTGTACTGTACCAACCCTTTCACTTAAAGCAGGGGTGGGGAATCTTTTCCTGCCAAGGGTCATTTGGGTATTTATAACATCATTTAAGGGCCAGATAAAATTATCAATTTAAAAATTAGCCTACATTAACTCATAAGCTGTGTCATTATCCTATCCTATATAATAAAAGCATAATATGCAAATCGACTGAACAGCAGAACAACTGGTCCCCCGTGGGCAGGGGGGGGGGTTGGGGACCGGCGAGCAGGCGGTGCTAGGCCAGCCAAGGCACGTGCCAGTGGGCAGAGGGAGGGGATGGCTATCTGGGGGCATTGGCAACCAGCAGCAGCAGAAGGGCGATTCGGGGAGGCAGGGCCAGCTGCTCATATCCCCTGACCAGTCTGCCTGATTGCCTCCTGCAGAGGGAGGCCAGACTGAGGCTTAGGCCCGCTCCCATCAGTTGGACATCCCCTGAGGGCTCCCAGACTGGGAGAGGGCGCAGGCCAGACTGAGGGACCCTCCCCTCCAGTGCATGAATTTTCGTGCAACAGGCCTCCAGGAGTTTCCATAAGTTTATGTTGAGGAATGAGCTGTCTTGGAAAATATTGTTTTGTTAATTAAAAAATCTTGCTAGAAAAAAAAAAGCCTGCTATATTTGGTCAAAGATTTAATTAACTCATCCCTAATGCCTTGATAGGGCCAGACCAAATGATTTCTCGGATCTTATATGGCCAGCAAGCCGGACATTCCCCACCCCTTACTTAAAGGAAGCATTTTAAGTAAAAGCTTCTCTTTAGCATATTCATATTGCCAGCATCACTCCCTTGCCTCTTGGGGCCATTATTAAGTATAATAAGGGTTAAAGGAACACTAGCACTGGGATACTCCAACGGTCAGGCTGGTAACCGAGATGCTTACGAGTGACCAATGGTGGGTGTACACAGCGTGGATGTGCTGGACAAAGGATGCTTCACGTCTGGTGCAGGACCACTTGAGAATTCATCACGCTGTCCAGAACAGTGTGCAATTTAAAACTTGTGAATTCTTTGCTTCTGCAATTTTCAATTTAATATTTTTGGACCGCGGGAGGTAGACCCCTTGTCATTGAAACAGCAGAAAGTGAAACCATGGTTAAGGGGGGACTACTGTATTGCTACTATTTAGTTTTATTCCACATTTTAAAATATTTTGTAATAAGCAAGATTCTTTACCCTTTTCTCATACCCAATTGGACAATGCATTCTCTTCCCCTGTTTTCTTGATTCCTCATTTTCTGACAGTGTTAAAATTTAACTGTTGAACATCTGCTTTTTAAGCTTTTGAAAAACACTCTGTCCTTTTGACTTTTTGACTTTCTACATCGGATGCACATACTCCACAAAACTCTGTTTTCTTCCATGTGATGATCTTCTTCTCAGATTTTGCCCAATCATTAATGCAAGGTTTCATAAGAGACCTAATGAAGTGTGAAAGGAATCTGGGACCTTTGCGACTTATTACTTAACAGACTCTTACTGAACCTTTCAGTGGGGTTGGATATTTAACCTTAAGCCAAAAAGAGCCAAACTATTTGAGCATTTGTTGTAACAGAAAGTCTCACTTTTTCTACGCTATATTGTTGGACCTTTCCTTTTGAATAAATAGTCACCCCCTGTTGATGTGATGTATTTCTCCCCAATTCCCTCTATTTGGGATTTGTTGGAGCCTTTTATCAGGCTACTGACAAGGGAGTAAAGTCACTCTCATCTTCAAGCAATTGTTTCTTTTCCCTGCGTGCTTGCTGGCAGTACACAATGTGGTTAGAAGCATCGACTTTGAAGCCACACTGCCTGGGTCCAGATCTTGGCTTCCTCTCTTATAGTTTAATAGCCCTATGTCTCTGCTTTCATACCCTTATTTGCAACATAGTATATAGTTGCTTAGAGTTGCAGCTGAGAGGCTGGCAAGTGAGGCGGCGAACGTTGGAATCTGCAGCAAGCAAGCCTCCCTGCTCGCTTCAGTGCCTGGCTGCCGGCTGCCATCTTGGCTGACAGTTAATTTGCATATACTCACTGATTAGCCAATGAAAAGGGTAGCGGTCGTACGCCAATTACCATGTTTCTCTTTTATTAGTGTAGATAGCCCTATGTCTCTGCTTTCATACCTATGAAACAAGTGCCTATGTCACAGGTGTGTAGAGAGGATAAAAATGAGATGATCTGTGTAGAGTGCTTAGCACAGCTCTTGGCATTTGGAAAACCTGCAACCCATGGGGGATTGGTGTTGTCAGCATCCTTGGGTGGAAGCAGAGGCGAGGCGACTCCTTTCATGCTGTGTGTGAAGTGTTATTGAGCCTCGATCGCCCTGCTTGCTCTATACTCCCCCCTTACCCTTAGGATGGCCTCACAGTCACCCATTCTATTGGCCCCAAAGTGTGATTCTATTGCATTGGACCCCACCTTAGTTCTGTGAGACATCTGTAGGTCTAAATTGGATGACCCTGCAAAGCTTCTTCTGGTTATGTTATTTGGGGACCTGGCAATGATATTATAATATGACTTAAGACAACAAATGATACTTGATAAATGCTCTTTTTCAATAAGCAATGAGAGTCTTAATATTCAAGTGTTGTGGCTTTGTAATTGAAAATAGGTTGCTTTTCCTTCATTCCTCAAAAAATATTCGTTCAGTTCCTTTTTGCCAGGCATGGTGCTGGACAATCAGATTAAAATAGTGAACAAACCATAGTTCCTGCTCTTGTGGAGTTCACAATCTAGTTGGGGGTGGGGGGAATGAATGACTACCCAAATGATACAACTGCATTTGAGGAAGTATCAGGAGGGACATGCTTGGGGTGTTATGAGGGTATGGAGAAGGATATTCTACCAGTAACAGCAATTCCTGGGAGCTTGTTAGACATGAAGAATCCTAGTTTCCCCCAGACACACTGAATTCAGAAATGCATTGTAATCAGATCCCCAGTGATTCATATGCATGCTACAGCCTGAGGAGCACCGATGTGAAGGGAAGCTCACGGGACTAAGTGTTCCTTCCAACTGGCTACTGAGCAGCTATGTGACCCCTGGGCAAGTTGCTTAACCTCTCTGGGTCTCATACTCCTGCTGTTATAGAACAAAGTAGAACCAAGAAAAAAACTAAAACAGCATTAATACTACTCACTTTGCATATCACACTGAAATACTGTGAATATGAAATGGACTGGACTGAAACTTACATGAAAATGTACAACAGAAAGGAGTTACTGTAAATCTAAGCTGTTGTTACAAATATTGAGAAGACAGAGTAGCTCTGTGAGGTGAGGGACCTGTGACTACCTTTAGTAGAATTGGAAATGAATTGTTTTCATAAATGGCAACACAATTCTGGCATGTCTGTATCATATGCAGCCTGGATTAGGTAACACATTTTTCATTGGGTGGCTTTCTGTATAGGAGAACTTAATGTCCACATGCATAGACATGCATAGAACTTAATGTCCACATGCCCTGTTATCACCAATGCGGCAACTGAACTGGATGGTGTTTCTTAACTTCCCACTAATAGCTATGCATTATCTAGCCATGCCTGAGTTCAGGGATCTACAGTCTATTAATTAAGGTCCTGGTATCCACTCAAGTGGCCTTGCAACCTTCCCAGCTCTGTGGTCCCTTAAAGAGATTCTGCATTTGAGAAGAGAGGTCAAAAAGTGCCTGCTAGAATCCTTATTTTTAATGGCAATACCTCATCGGAGTGCACTGTGCTAAGTGTTTTGCATAGATTATGTAACTTAGTCACGTAGCGAGCAACCCATGTAGAGGTGCAAGCTCAGAGGAATTGAATAAAATGCTCAAGTTCACACAGGACACCCTGACTGTGGTGACACAGTTAAGAAGTGAGAGAACTAAGACACTCCACTCAAAACCATCTGCCTCTAGAACCCTGTTATTAATCATTCCGTTACTCTGCCTCATATCAAGCCACAGAAGTTAATTACCACTGGCTCCTCATTTGGAAGGCAAGGAGTTTGCACTACAATGAAGCATCTTAATCCTATACTCAGGGATTCGTGAATAAACTGAAACCTAGCTCTGAGACATGATGGAGAAGAACTGCTTCAGTAGAACCTGGGGTCACAGTTTGAGAGAGGATCTTAAATGTGTGGTGTTTGTGTGACCCGCAGACCAGGTTGCTGTTCTGGATTGCTCTCTACATGACTGTTATTTGCTGACCTTACTGGGAGCAGGCCTACTAACTGAGCAAGCTGAGGGCGAGTTGCCATGTAGGCCGTTCTGGGATCAGTAATGAGCCCAGGCTTATTTATAAACCCACAGCAAAGGCCCCTGAGCTCACCCTGCCATCTGACTTGGGACCTTGGTGAGGGAAGATTAGAGCAAGAGCACAGGAGTCCTTGGTGGCCACCTGGGTTTCCCGTCTGAGCCATGTGCCCTTTCCACCAGGAGTTGGCTGCAGACTATTCTTGGAGGGTCAGTGTCCCTAGACTCCTATACAAGGTGTGATCTTCAAGTATAGAGACTGACCTTTTGGATGTTGTTTATAAAGTTTATTATGACTTGTACCATGCAGATAATTTGCTCAATAAATATTTATCAAGTACTCACTGCCTATCTGATAGTGTTGTAGGCCTAGGGAAATACTGTGGTTCCTGTCCACATGGAACTTGCTTTCTGACGGGGAAGGTAGACAACAAACTGATAAACACATAAAAATTTCAGATAGTGCTAGGTGCTTTGACAAAAATGAAACAGAGCAACGAGAGAAGGGTTTCTGTAGGGAAGAAGGTTTTAGCTAGGAGGGACTAAGAAACTTTTCCTGAGAAGATGACATGGGAACAGAGGCTTGATTGATGAGGAGCCAGTGAGGTAGAGACCTGAGAGAAGAATGAGGACTTCGGATGCAGAGAATAGCAGGTGCAAAGGCCCTGCTATTGCAAAACATTGGGAAGTGCAGTGTGACTACAGCTTAGTAGACATGGGAGTTAATTTTTCAGGATTGATACCAGTCAGCTTCTATGCAATTTCTCTGACATTTGTCCCAGCACCTAGGTGGTTAGGGAAACTGTCATGGCAGAATATGAAAAGAATATGAGGACTTCTGGTGTTCTGTGTCCTTTGTGCGGGCACACATCACAACTAATGTTGAACAATGAACCCTCTCTCTGGGGATTGCAATTTTTCTCATGGTTATTCCAGGCTGATCATGTCTGGCCCCTTTGTCACAATGTTAAGCAGCTCCATCACTCTACTAGTTAAATTAAAAAGCTGAATCTTTAGGACAGCGTTTTAAAAACCATAAGCAAAGCAAAATCACATCTGCTGTAGTTTTTTATAACAGCTTTATTGAGATATAATTCATATACCCTACAATTCACCTCTTTAAAGAGTACAACTCAATTACTTTTAGAATATTTACAGAGTTATGCAGTCACGACCACAATCAATTTTAGAACATTTCATCAACCCAAAAACAAACCCCATATTCATTAGTGCCCATGAGGAGTTGCTCCCCTTTCCTCCAACCTACCCTCCTTCAAAGCCCCCACCCCTGCCAGCTCTAGGCAACTCCTAATCTACTTTCTGTCTCTCTAGATTTGCCTATTCTGGGCATTTTATATAAATAGAATCATGCAATATATAGCCTTTTGTATGTAGCTTCTTTATGGTCAAATAATATTCCATTGTATGGATATACTATATTTTATTATCCATTCATCAGTTGACAGACATTTGGATTGTTTCCACTTTTTAGCAATTATGAATAATGCTGCTATGAACACTCATGTACACATTTTTTTGTGATGGCATATATTTTCAGTTATGTTGTGTATATACTACTTTGAACCTTTTGAGGAATTGCAAGTTATTTTACAAAGTGTCTGCCCCACATCTATAGTTTTTAAAAGTTTTTTTTTCTTGAACTCTAGGGGAAAAATTTTTGTCACCGTGATAATCCTCAGGATTTCAAATGTCAAGTAGGTAGATGATGAAATAAAGGCTAAATATAAAAACATTAATTTGATTTGAGTTTTAAAGCCTTCACCTATTTTCTTTAAATCTCCATGCTAGCTAGGAGAAATCTCCTTATTACTCAATTTCATGTAAAAAAGTTAATCACATAAGAAATTCCTCACATTTCCTTCAAGTACCTCGGGGCAGATAATAAACATCCAAGTTAACATGAGATACTTTTTCATTGAAGGTGGTTATGTTTATTCAATTAGTATTCATTCATTGGATACCTACTCTAACCAGGCACGTTCCAGGTGCTGGATAATTTCCTGGTTGTTTTCTACTGTAGGAGGTTCACTTTATTAGTTGTGTGGTTGGAGGATTACTGTGTAGTACAAATAATTCTTATAGTTCCTTTCCCATAAGCAGACCCTTTGAAAATTGAGTTTTGGGTTCTTGTTATTCATTAGCTGCACACTTCTCTTTATAAAATATGCTATTTGGGCCATACAAAATAATCTTGACCAGCCAAAGAAAAGCTGAACCAATCACCTGTCCAAGAATTACATCTAATTCAGAATCCAACTCTTCCGTTCATTAAGACCATTGTTGACAGAAGGCAAACCCAAGTTGACACCTGAGGAATAAGACTCAAGTAAGTCTTCTTGGTTAAAAGGCTAATTTTCAGACTTTGTTGGTTGCTGGACTTTGTTGATTTCTCAGACCAGTTATCATACCTGCCTGTCACTACAGAAACTCTTCTTGAATGAATTTCAAGGACTCCGATGCAGCTTTTGACAAGACATTCTGAAAGGATGTTATAAATGACAACCATTCATAGTCACTGTAAACTTATCAGTGGATAAAATTTTTCTTTTCCAATTATTGGAGAGGGAGGATCAGAATCCTGACTGGAATTCTTTGGTATATTCATGAAAGTAAGCACACATAGAGCACTGTGTGTTAGGCTATTTTATCTGGTTTAAGTCACTGAATTTTCACAAACACAATATGAGATAGGTATTATTCTCTCCCGTTTTTATAGATGAGGAAATAGGCACAGAGATGATAAGGAACCTCATCAAGGTTACGAGGTAATAGGTAGACTTGCCTTCAGGGCTGTGTGCTTTAATCCTCTATTCCCTTTGCCTCTTATCATTCAACCTTTGAAACGTCTGTTTTTTCATCTGAAGAATTAGGTCAAATGCTACATTGAGTGTGGGGTTGTACCTGCTAATCTCCAAGGTTTATTCTGGTTCTAAGATTGATTCAAATTCAGCAGTTTCAAAAGAAGCATGCATGCCCAGCTGATATATCTCAGTGGTTGAGCATCGACCCAGGAGGTCACAGTTTGATTCCAGGTCAGGACACATGCCCGGGTTGTGGACTTGATGCCCAGTGGAGGGCATACAGGAGGCAGCCAATTAATGATTCTCTCTCATCATTGATGTTTCTCTCTCTTCCTCTCCCTTCCTCTGTGAAATAAAAAAATATATACTTTTTTTTTAAAGAAGCATTATCAAGACACAAAATATTCTGGGAATGTTAAAATACCCAGAAGCAGCCTTTTTGAGCTATATGTATGTCTGGATGGTCAGGTTCAATGGAAGGAAATGACCATGATTATAATTGTTCATGATGTTGTGAGTTAATTGAGCTTTCATTTGGTGGGTGCCATAATCCAAGTATTTGTACTGTGGGTCATACCACTCTAGATTTAGAATGAAATGATTTTTCTCTGAACACAGAGTGATGGCTTTGGTTGTGGATAGCAGAACTGCTGGCATGCCTCTGTCTGAGTCAGCTGTGCCTCTGGTGTTTGATTGATATTTGCTTGTTGCTGCCAAAGGATCTGGCCCCTTCCTTCTAAGGCAGTGGTTCTCAAGCTTGGCTGCACATTAGAATCACCTGGGAATCTTTTTAAAATCCTGATTTCTGGGCCTCATCCTCT
>NW_005357311.1:3102149-3107941 GCF_000412655.1 Myotis brandtii | reverse complement strand
TGGAGGATGAGGCCCAGAAATCAGGATTTTAAAAAGATTCCCAGGTGATTCTAATGTGCAGCCAAGGTTGAGAACCACTGCTTTAACCTAATAATCAACCCAGATTCCTCTTGGTTACAAAAGGCCTGTTTCCATTGAAACTTCAGCATTTACTTTGCAGGCACCACTACTCACTATACTGGTTGTGAATAGGTTTCCCACTTTTTGTTTCTATTGCATATGTCCACCCATCAATGACTTTATTATCCAAATCACAGGTCAGAAAACTTGAGTCTAACCAAATAATTTAGTATTATTTCCAGCTGCAAAAAGAAAATATCTTGGAGCTATATTTTAGATTTGGAGTGTTTTAAATATTTTTTATGTTTTATTGGAACAATGAGATATAATATTTTGAAATTTGGGCTATTGTAGAGGATACTGCAGTATGAGGCATACATCCCTAATTTCCAGGAATTGTTTATAAGCTCTTAGGGGGAACCTGGAAGCCATCCCAAACCTTTCTTTTTACTAATCCCCATATCCATCAGAAGCATGGTACTTCTTAAGCTCTCAAATTGGTCCCCTTATTTTTTAATAATTAAAAAATATTTTTATTGATTTCAGAGAGGAACGAAGAGGGAGAGAGAGAAACATGAATGATGAGAGAGAACCATTGCTAGGCTGCCTTCTGCACATCCCCCACCAGGGATGTAGCCCGCAACCTGGGCATGTGCCCTGACTGAGAATTGAACCATGACCTCCTGGTTTATAGGTCGACACTCAACCACTGAGCCACACCGGCTGGGCTATCTTTTAATAATTTTATAGGTTTTATATTTTACAAATTTTTTTGCCTCAGCTATCAAATCAACCTTCTAATTAATTTCCCTTCCAGTCCATCCTCCAATGTGGTTTGTAAGAGTGGCCATTTTGAAACACAATCCCAACGGTGCCATCCCATTATTAGAATCCTTCAGTGATTCCTCCTTGCTTTCTGAGTAAAGCCTTCATATGGAGACGAGAACTCCCATGGCCTATCCCACTGTAGAGGACATTTATTGTGTTTTGTCTAGTCAGCATCCCAGTTTGCTTTTGGAGAATTACCTGTTCCCCCATGAGTACTCTCAAAGTGTCCCGTCTTCCCCTAACTGAGAGATGGTTATATTGCCCATGTCAGGCCAGTCACACTCTTTCTTCTGGGACTTTGAATTTATGGAACATGCTTGACTTTACATTTTTCCATAAGAGTATATTTTTCCCTTGGCTGGCTTGGCTCAGTGGTTGAGCGTCAACTATGCACCAAGAGATCATGGTTCAATTCCTGGTCAGGGCACATGCCTGGGTTGCAGGCTTGATCCCCAGTGCAGGAGGTAGCCAATCAATGATTCTCACTCATCATTGATGCTTCTATCTCTCTCTCCCTATCCCTTCCTCTTTGAAGTCAATAAAAATATATTTTAAAAAAGAGTATATTTTTTCTTTATAACTTTTAGCTTAATGGGTTAGTAACCATTTTCTAAAATATACTCAACAAAACAAAGTTGCTTGCAAGTTGGATAGATCTATGGTGATCATATTTAAAAACAAATATTTACTTGCTGAAACCATAGGGCAAAATGTTTGAACTGTCCACAAATTTTAGACTGTATAGAGCCTGAACATATAGAGTAGAGGTCATGCTTTTTCTCCTTAATCATGTAAGGCAACTGAAGAATTAAATGATCTGTTGCAGCAAAAATAAATTACTGACAATTTGAGCATGCATTCATTCACTCGCTCATTTGGTCATTCATTGTGCTCTAGGGAACAGTAATGAACAGGACAGACCTGCTACCTATTCTCAGGAGTTTATAGTTTCTCTGTGCAAACAGACAATGAACACATTACAGATGCTGTGAGTCCTATACAAGGAAATATACTGCCTGCTTTGGAAACTGGTACACATAAAGGTGTAGGTTGGTTTTGGTCATGGCCTTGAAACTGTGTAATGCAAGTCAGAAAGATGAGAACTAGAAAGTGTATATATATGTACACACACACACACTCACACAGAGGAAATGCACATTCTTTGTAATTTTATATTCTGGTTTCCACTCTCATGGGAAAATACTAGTTGAGTGGAAAATACTAGCATGGTTCTCTGTAGCTTGAATGCCTGAATTTGAACCCCAGCCTATTCCTCATTAACTGTGTGATGAGGGGCAAATTATTCAACTTCTCTCTAGTTCATTTTCATAATTGGAAAAATGTAGATGATAATAACAGCACTTACTTTGTAGGTTTATTGTGAGCCTTAGATGAGTTCATACATGTGAAAGGTCAGTCCTCTCAGTGTTAACTCTTACCAGCCTTGAATCATTTTTCTAAGGTAGAGTGGGAAGGGCACAGCCAGACCTTCAGAAGGGCCTAGAAGGGCCTGAATCCTTCTCCATGACTTGTTGATTGAGTGACTCAGCAAGCAGCTTATTGTCTCTGAACAATAGTTTCCTCATCTGTAAAATGGAGGTAGCACTATTTAACCACGTAAGATTGCTTTGAGGGATAAATGAAATAGCATGGCTCTTAGCAATTACCAGGCACTCAAAGACTAGCATTTACCCCTCTCACCCCCTTCTCCCCAACTTAAAATCACTTGAGCCAGAGACTATGATGAATGTCAAGGTAAGAAAAGACGAAACAATATTCTAGAGAATTGCAAGTAAAATATGTATGGCATGTAATAATAACAAAGGTCATTTTTAACATTTGAGAATTGGCCCTTTCAACAAAAACTCTACAAACACCAGAGGGAAAGATTTATCCACTGCTATTATTTTCTGATCTTTTATCTGTTCGAGTGCGAATGAATGAAATGCAATTAATAGAATGATTTTTAGATCTCTCTCTGAGTTAACTACTATAAAAACTCTAAATTAGATTTTCTTTACTTATTTTTATTTCAAAGTGTAGGGCCTATACAGCTATGCTGTCATTCATAAGCAGGGGAAGAACAATGGGTACAAAAGGGAAGAAATCTACCCTGGTATAATAATCCAGGAAGGAAAGTCTGGTCAGACAGCAGGTGCTGCACCAGCAACTCAGGTGCTGTGCTAATGTCCCATCCTCCTCTGACCAACCCATGCCTTCCTCTGCCCTTGGTTTCTGCTGCATTGAGGACTGCAGAGCAATTTCAGGTTTATTTCCCCATCTTATTCACTGAAAGATTGGGGCAATAAATCGTCTAAGAAGGGGAGACCTTCTTAAAGGCTTAGACTATTTCACCCATCACAAACTTCTTAATAAATGCTTCATCATAATAATACAAGGTAAAGAACAAGCTCCTTCGTTTTTTTTTTTTTTTCTTTAAATGCTTTCCCTCAGGTTTCTTTCTTCCCAAGGAAGGTTCATTTAAATCCAGGTCATTTATTTTATTTTTTTTATATATTTTATTAATTTTTTACAGAGAGGAAGGGAGAGAGATAGAGAGTTAGAAACATCGATCAGCTGCCTCCTGCACATCTCCCACTGGGGATGCGCCCGCAACCCAGGTACATGCCCTTGACCGGAATCGAACCTGGGACCTTTCAGTCCGCAGGCCGACGCTCTATCCACTGAGCCAAACCTGTTTCGGCGTAAATCCAGGTCATTTAAATGGCCAGCCTTTTTCTCTCACTTCATCCTGTTGAAAGTACATCGACGTCCGGGCTCAAGAGAGACCCAAAGGGCAGTGGCTGCACAGAGCTATAAAGCCAGCAATATTGAACTTATCTGCCCCTCACCTTGCAAGCAGCCCTTGCATCCTCATGTCACTGGGGGGTAAAAACTCTGGATGGTAGGGAGACAGTTTTAATCTTGTCTCTGCCAACCTGCTCCCCACCCCCTCTCCATCCTGGGGGGTGATCAGGAGAACATCCCTAGCTTCTCTGGGTCAAATTCCATTCATAGGTAAAGCATCAGGGTTGGGTTAGATTGCTGAGTTCTCTTGCATGGCTACATGCTCTGCTGAGGTGTGACTGAACAATGAACCTTCACAAGGGGTAGGGGCAATTTTCACATTCCAGCCTGGCAGCGATTCCCAAAGCCAAGTGGCCAATGGCCCCAGAGCCTGCTCCCATGCCCCCGAAGTTCTCCAGGCTTCCCTCTGCCCACTTCATTCATCACACTGAGTCTGGACCCCCAGGCATTTGAGTTTTTGACCTCTGGGATCTAGTCTTATGCTAACATTGGCCCATGCTGTGTGTAAGCTCATTTTCAGTTCTTAGTTGATAGGCGTGGACTGGCCCCAACAGACATGGAGTGCTGGCCATATACTCTCTTTAAAAGAAATCTGTGGAGATTTGGTGGAGATGAGAACAGGTACATAGCAACTTCAGAAACTAATTGGTGAACACAAACATTTTTGAGCAGGGTTTCCTTGTCTCCCAATATAATTCCATATACATTGATTGGTTGGACTAACTACCAAGAGGACATTTGTTCTGACGATTAGGGGGTATCTGAATCAAAGAAAAAACTTTCTAAAATATCTTTTATTGACACACATAAAGGACACAAATTAACAATGTATAGATCAGTGGTTCTCAACCTTAGCTGCACATTAGAATCACCTGGGAATCTTTTTAAAATCCTGATTTCTGGGCCCCATCCTCCGGAAATTCTGTTTCTTTGTTACTAATGTTGTGGCCCCACCCCATAACAAAGAAACAGAATTTCCAGAGGGTGAGGCCCAGAAATCAGGATTTTAAAAAGATTCCCAGGTGATTCTAATGTGCATCCAAGGTTGAGAACCACTGGTATAGATCAATGCATTATTACAAAGTGGGCACACTTGTGTAACCACACCACTTGAGTAACCATTGTGTTCAAAAAATAGAACATGATGAGAAACCCTATTGTATCCCTTCTCCTAAGAAATAAATGTTTTATGTTAACAGAACCATCTTTTCATTTTTCCTTTCCAGAGAGTATTCCTGGGACCACCTCCCTTTTCGTCTTACTGTTACTTAATTTCCTCCCTAATCTTTCTCCCTCCGACAACAAAAAAATAATGTCAGCTGGCACTGGCCATTCTCTTCCCCATAGCCTGGTAGGAAGGAATGGTGTGGGACAAAGTGATGACCTGCTGTTTGCATATCTGTAAGAAAACTTGACATGCGTCGTCAGGGTCCACAGAGTTTTTTGTTTGTTTTGTTTTTTCATTCTCATCTCACAGGCAAGATAAGAAAACGGAAGCTCAGAAATCGACCCTTTGCAAAGTGTAGGGTCTGTAAGTCAAAACCTGAGCCTTCACTGTATAAGGGAATTCCCATCCCCGTGCTGGGTGGCCCCAGGCCCCTTTGAAAAGCTAGTAGAAGGTATGGTGCCCCTTCCCAGAAATATGTACACACACACAGGACACCAAAAGGTGCATAGTGTAGGCGGTTCCCACACCAGGTGAGGCCCTGGTACCTGTGGACTATGCCAGTCGGTTGCAGTGACTCTGTGGGGATACAGCACACAGCACCTTGCCCATTACCTTTCAGCCACAGGTGGGAGTGTACTGTCAGCGCAGTCCACCCGCAGGACACCCCTTAGATGTGTGCACTGCGGGGCGCCCTGCTTTCCGCGGAGCTGTCACAAAGGACAGCACTTGGCATCCTCACTGCTCTCTGCCCAGGAGCACCGACTCCAGAATTCTGGTGCCCGTTTCTCCGGGATCACTGCCAGCGGAGTATACAGCTCCTGACCGACGGGCACCCGGCGGCCCCCTGAGCCTGGGAGACCAGGGGCGACTCGCATTCATCTCTAGACCCCGGGATCCCCCCACCTGCGCATAGGCCCTGGGAGGGTCG
>NW_005357311.1:3101772-3102019 GCF_000412655.1 Myotis brandtii | reverse complement strand
CCGGAGCAGCGCCCCCACCGCCCGCTTTTCCGCCTCCATCTTCTCCGCCTCCTCCTCCTTCCCCCGGCAACCCGCGCAGTCCTAACCGGTTTAGACTGGCCAAGGTGCCCCGCAAAGCCGCGAGGGGTGTGTGTGCGGCGTGGGGCAGAACCCGGGGAAGGACTTCCCGGGGAGGAGGCGAGAAAGAAGGTGGAGCCCAGAGGAGGGGGCCGGCTCCCTTCCTCCATGTGGCTGCCCCCGCCGCGGA
>NW_005357311.1:3097304-3101358 GCF_000412655.1 Myotis brandtii | reverse complement strand
CGGCGCTGTCACCCGCGGCCAAACAGCTTGGAACCGGCTTCTGGTCGGAGTGTGTGCCGGGGGCTGAGAGCGCTTCGAGCGCGCGCGCCCACCCCTGACAACCCTTTTGCTAGGGTGCGTCTCCGTGGTGGGCAAGTTCCCCCAGGAATCCGAGGGCGGCGTTTTGAACGGAATGGGAAGCAAGAGCGAGAGAGAAGTGGGTTCTGGGAGGAAAAAGGTGTTCTTGGGTTGGGTTCGCGGGGGAGAACTGTCCGGGGTCCCGTAACCGCATCTGGGGCTGCTGGTGGCAGAGCTGGGGGTGAGGGCGGGGACGACTCAGCGGGCCCCTATTTCCCAGAGGCCATCGAGGCCTCCCGGCGCCTTGGTGGGGACTTGTGCTCGCAGGTGCCCCCGGGAGGGTCGGAATTAAAGCCCGAGTTCTCCCGGGCTGTGCCGCGCCAATTCAGCATCTGGGAGCGCAGGAGCCCAGCCTCACATTCTGCTGGGGCAGACAGGGCCCCTGGGCCTCCTGGACACCCAGCTGGCACTGGGAGGACTTGTGCTGACCGCTCCACCGGTGGCTCCCTAGGTCACCTACTCTGGCTGCCGCAGCGCCCAGAGCTGGGGAAACAACTGATAACCAGTTAAAAGTTGGTCATCAGCCCGGCCGGTGTTCTCAGTGGTTAGAGCATCGGCCCAAGTACCAAAGGGTCGCAGGTTCCATTCCTGATCAAGGGCTCATGCCTGGTTGCAGGTTCGATCCCTGGCCTTGTCCTACCTGGGTTGCAGGTTCGATCCCAGGCGGTGGTCGGGCTAGTGCGGGAGGCAACCAATGGCTATGTCTCACATCAGTGTTTCTCTCTCTCTCCCCCCTCCCTTCCACTCTCTCTAAAAATCAATGGAAAAAAATATCCTCAGGTGAGAATTAGCAAAAATAAATAAATAATAAAATAATTTGGTCATCCAAAACAAATGAAAGCTTATTGGGATGCCAGGTCTAATCCAACACAGATCAATCCTCTTGGAAGTTTAGGCAAAATTTACACTAAATATGTCACTACTTACAGTAAGTTATTTAACATAACATATTTTTACTAGTTGCCCGTGTCACAGTTAGTTTGGGTGTATTTTTTTTCTAAATCTTGAATTAACCTGGATAGTAGTTCTGATTGTAGGTGGATTTACACCCAGAGTAGTCAGCAGTTCCATCAAATTTTGTTAATTCGGTACTATGTCCTAACAATTTCTTAGATTCAGGTTGGCTTCAGGTGTGAGCAATTGTTCTGGCTCGTTCAGGCAGAGAACTGAGGACGCTAGACAAGATTCTGCAGTGAAAGCACTGGTTACTCATTATACAATCACACCTTCTTTTAAATAACATGTGAATGCAAATAACAGAGTTAGTGCCCGAGTCATTGCCAAAAATGTGCCATTTTTTTTAAGGCCCCGAGAAATGGAAATTACAAAACAAAATAGTTGCACCTGCAATTTTGCAAAGACTCATACATACTTTTAGCACCACTGGCTGCCTGAGGACATCCTTCTCTGTTTCTTATCTTTTGTGTGTAGGCAAGTAGGGTAACAAGGGCCCTTCGTATCAATAGGATAAATATAGGGGCGGAGAAAAGATACGGGGAGGTAGATCAGGATATTAAGAAATCTCTTCTAACTTCTGACTGTGACTTTGAAGAGATAGTGCTGATGGTATGCATTGGTTGGTGTCTGAAGCTGTATGAGGGCAGGTCATGGTGCTTAAGGGGTGAATCTGGTCTTGAAGCTCAAGCTAGAGGATGAGGGTTAGACAGACCTGGTCAGATTTACAGGCTTTATTTCCTCGTCCCATGCCTCGATCTTTTGAACCCCCAGCTTTTGTAGTCTTTTTCTTCTAAAAAAATACGTTTCATTGATTTCAGAGAGAGGAAGAAAGAGAGAGAAACATCAATGATGACAGAGAATCATCAATTGGCTGCCTCCTGTACACCCCCTACTGGGGATAGAGCCCACAACCTGGGCATGTGACCTGACTGGGAAGCGAATCCTGGCCTCCTGGTTCATGGTTAAAGGCTCAACCACTGATCCACACTGGCTGGGCTGTAGTCTTTTTCTTAAATGAGATATTTCTTTAACTTAATTGGGTATAGAACGACAGTGGGAAAGTACAAAAGAAAGTGTCTTGCTTCTATAACTATAGCTTTCCAAGAATCACCTAGTGACTTTAATTAAAAACTGGAAGAATGTATATATGTTGAGCTAGTTGGCCTTTTCTTTGGGATGTTCTTTGTAAACATCAAAGTATTTCCTGAGACTGCAAAGATTATGAGACTGAACTATAAGTTAAAACTAAGTTCATGGGAAGAATACATAGTCCCTGCCTTCAAGAAGGTTAGCCTCTGGAGAAAGATAGGCATGCTGACAGATATCTTCAACACCAGATAGTGCGATTGGAGTCAGATGGCAGTGATATCAATAGTGTGATCTTAAATGGCAGAGGAAAGGAGAGGTTCACTTAAGGTTAAGAACTGAGAAAAGTTTTGTGGTGGGTATAGCACAGGGGTGGGCAAACTTTTTGACTCGAGGGCCACAATGGGTTCTTAAACTGGACCGGAGGGCCGGAACAAAAGCGTGGATGGAGTGTTTGTGTGAACTAATATAAATTCAAAGTAAACATCATTACATAAAAGGGTACGGTCTTTTTTTTTTTAGTGTTATTCATTTCAAACGGGCCGGATCCGGCCCGCGGGCTGTAGTTTGCCCATGGCTGGTATAGCATTTGAGCTGGGACTTGAGAAAGGAAGAGCATTTCCTCAGTGGAATGGAGACCTGCTGGAACAAGGGAATAGTATAGAGCAGCAGTCACCAACCTTTCAGACCTCATGGACCACCAGTGGTCCATGGACCACTGGTTGGCGACCACTGGTATAGAGGAATGGAAGTCTGGTGTGTTCACAAGTAGAAGAGCAGGTTGAAATAGCTGGAACCTGGAATTTAAGGTAGATAGGCTGGGAAGTAGGATAGGGCTAGATTATGGAGAACATGACAAACCATGCTAAGAAATTAAAATGTCATTGAATATTATTATTGTTATACTTACACCAATAATTTTAGCATTATTAGCTGTAGTTCATACCTTGAAGTTCAATTTTGTGAGCTTCCCCCTAAAATATGTAAATTAATAAAATCTCAGTGGTACATGGTTCCTATAAATGTTACTGTAAAAGAGTAATGTGTTCTGAGTAGCCTTCAATTTTGGGGGGTGTGCTTAGCTCAAGCCAAATCTGATCCCTAGAAACAATAGTATGGTGACATTAGTTTTCCAGAAGAAATGAGCCATTATTCTAGTCCCCCTCCCCCTGCCCCCACAGACACAAATCTGCAATTTTGTGGTATAACAATTCTTAGTTTGATTAGAACTTTAGATAGGAAAATACCTCTACTTCCCCAGGCCAATATGCAGAGTAAAGCCACCTTCTATTTTCTGTTTCTATTATTATTACTAGAGGCCCAATGCATGAAATTCGTGCAAGGGGCTCGGCCCTCGCAGCCCAGGCTTCAAGTGAAAGGTTGTCCAGAAGGATGTCAGAGAGTCGTTTGGCTGTCCGCTCTAATTAGCACATTACGCTTTTATTACTATAGATTATTAATGTTTATCAAACGTGATATGTCAACTGAGCTAACATGCCTCATTTTACCTATGAGGGCATAACTTATATCTTAGACTGAGAATTTCAACAGGTTACTCAGCTAAGTGAATGATGGGACCAGGATTTGGACCTGAGAAGTCAGTCTTGAGAACCTATCCTATGAATAATTGTGCTATCACATAACAAGGGCGTAATTAAAGGATAACTATTATTAATAGTAGTCAGGAGGAGTGTTTCTCTGTTTTCCTTTGTATCCTCATTCTCATCATTCTGAGCATTTTATTTTATGGTTTATAATTGAGATATGATTGACATATGACATTGTATTACTTTTAGGCATACAACATAATGGTTATATATATATAATCATTTTAGTTTCTTATATACTAGCTAGAGGCTCCGGGCCCCAAAAATTTTTTACTGGGGGGGGGGCG
>NW_005357311.1:3095954-3096625 GCF_000412655.1 Myotis brandtii | reverse complement strand
AAGCTCCCAGCCTCTCCTTTTTTTCTTTTTTCTTTTTTTATTCTGGTATTTATTTACCTTCTATAATTGAAACTTTGTAGCATTGAGAGGAGCTCAGAGCCGGCCATGGTGGGTGGGAGGGAAGCTTGGCTTCCTCCATCATTGGGGCAACCAAGCCTCCTGCTTGCTCCAGCTCTGGGGCTGCCGGCCACCATCTTGGTTGGGTTAATTTGCATATAGTCGCTCTGATTGGCTGGTGGGCATGGCTTAAGGCATAGCAAAGGTATGGTCAATTTGCATGTTTCTCTTTTATTAGTGTAGATGTAAATGCTTACCATATAAGTTTAATTAATACCCATCACCACACCCAGTTACATACTTTTTTGATGAGAACTTTTAAGATCTATTCTCTTAGCAACTTTCACATATATGATACAGTATTAACTATAGTCATCATGCTGTACCTTCCACATCATTCTGATTAATTTTACTTTACACAATCACATATTTCAATGTTTTAACACATTTTCAAACTATTATATGAACTTGTACATTTGCCCACTCAAAAGAAACTCTTAAACTCTGAGAAAAGATGGGATATAGGGTAAGGAAAACATTAATGAATACAAAGACCAGGCCTGCCAGGTTCTCTGGAAGAGTGTCAATTTTAAATATTCTTCTCATTATTTTAT
>NW_005357311.1:3088083-3095806 GCF_000412655.1 Myotis brandtii | reverse complement strand
GGAAAGGGTGAGAGAGATAGAAATATCAATGATGAGAGAGATCATTGATTGGCTGCCTCTTGCACACTCCCTACTGGGGATCAAGCCCAAAACTCAGGCATGTGCAGTGGCCAGGAATCAAATGGGAACCTCCTGGTTCATGGGCTAATGCTCAACCACCAAGCCACACCCGCTGGGCAGGCTCCTTTTATATTTTGCATGCCATATATGTTGCCATGTGTTTTGATTTTTATTTTGAAAGTGATGCAGCAAATATACTAGTTTGTACATGACATACTGAAGTGTGTATTCTGACAACTGATTGGATTCCACATTGTCATGTACAAATTATGCAAATCATATTAAGCAAAAGACCATACCAGTTTAGATAGCTTCATCATAGACTTCTTCACCAGAATACTGCTATTAGGGCCAAGCTTTGTGGGATAGGGGTTGTATGGAGCATACTAGACAAAATGCAACAAGAACCTGGCTGGCAGTACAGGGAGCATGGATAAGAGTTTGGGATATAGGGAGGTATTGTACCAATCAACTTTTATCTAAATGTCTGGCCCTCATTTTGCTTATACTTCTGTTAAATCTCTAGATCTTTTTATCTATTCTCACACTATGAGTGATTTTAAAATTCTGCTATTTTCTCTTCTGAACCTGAGAGCAGGACTTGGAAATAGGTGACTGCTGCATTAGTCAGTAGGGGATCTTGATACTGGTCTCTCCCCTGGCATGACACATCTGAACCTCAGTTTCCTCATACAGATGAGGAAATTGAGGCGTTGATAAGAGCAGTGGCAGCAAGTTCACAAGGGAAGACAGGCATCAGAGATAAGCAAAGCAGATTGGGGTGGGAGCATGTCAGGAGAGCACAGGGGAAACTAAATGCAAGTCAATCTTGGTTCCATGTCAGGAAGACATTAGGGAGTGGAAGGAACTGGAGACAACATGCCCATTCAATGAGGGCCAACATTAGTAAGTTCTAGACAGTTTTATCTAAGAACCAGGGCCCAGTGTTGCCAGACCTTCTGATTTTTCAAGAGAGTTTGGAAATTTGAATTTTTTATAAAGAATCTCCCAGATTTAAAACACTGAAAATTCATTCAAAATTGCTAAACATTAAAAATAAAAATAAAAATTGGGCAGGCCAAACAAAACACCTTTGGAGTTCTAGAGCTTAGACTTGGCCTGAGCACTGCCAATTTTCTAGGTGATTTCCGAGTTTCCTTTTGGCTTCAGACTTCCATGCCCCTACACTTAACCCGTTTAATCTCTGACCTATTTCTTCCCCTTTACTAAAACATATTTCAGTGCTCACCATATCTAAATTATGATAATTTTAGAGGAGCTTTTTGTTATGTGCTGGACTATGTGTGATAAATCTATACGGTCTTTAAAGTCAAAGGATGCCTTTTTTTTTTTTTGATGGCCATGCTATTGACATAATTCGAAGGCCCCTGCAGTTAATTACTTGTGTTAATTATCCCTTTTAGGGACAGTTAGTATGGTTATGGTTTAATTCCAGGACCCAGAGCTGTTTCTCTAAACATTTTCATTCCTGCTCTTCCTTCTCACCCCAATGTGAGATAATAATGAGTGAGGGAATTGATTCTGGTTTTCGCCTGGACAAGGTGTATTTATAGACTTGACTTGCGGTGCTAAGACAAAGGAATCTTCACCCTGGCAAGAGTTCACTATCTAGTCTGCCTCTCTTCTTAAACATAGAGCAATCTGGGGATATCCTTGAATTGCAAGTAGGTGAATAAGGGTTTGGCTGTTATGAGTGGTGCTACTATAGCAGTTTAGTTTTCTTTAAGAGCATATTACTGTGGATCCAAAAATAAAAATGGAAATAAAGGTAATGGATTTTCATATGATTCCAATCAATTCTGGCTCCTAAGAGAACTGTGCAGAGAAATTCTTTAATGACATTTTTTAAAAGCTGGAATTTTTGGATTTGACTGGCGAAGGTGTGTTCTTCGCTTTCTATCCATGAGCTATTTTACAGGGACCTGACTCTAATTGAAAAGTTCAGGGCAGATATTGACAATGGGAAGGAAGAATTCAAGTTAATAAAGCAGGAGTGATGCTTAGAGAAACCACATGCATTACTGGGATGAGTTGATTGCAAGAAGACAAACAGAAGGCTCTGAATGACAGTTCTGAGCTACAGTTTGTTCTTATCCTGGCTCCAGTGATGACTCAACCCTCCTTTGCACCTCTGAGAGTATAACTACCTCTGGATGTTTAACATTTAAAACCTAACTTGAAAGAGTCAGGTAATTATTTGATCAAACCATCCGACATACCATCTAATGTTATATTGGTAAAAAGTTGAGATTCAAAACATCAATTTTTTATATTTTTACACAGATATTTGGCTAGCCCTTCAGATTCAATGATGGAAGCAGGCTATGAGCTCTAAAGAGTCAGGGGTGTCAATCAATTTGACCAAAAACTGCAAGGCAAACAAAAGCTTCATTTGGGGGCCTTTTTGGATTTGCAATTCTTGAACCAGATTCGGATAGGAACCCAACTGTGTTCTGAGGTGGAAAGAAAGGGATAGAGTTTATTAAGACATAAAAAAGGGGGTTTTCCAAAGCGATTGCACAAGTTTCTTTGAAAGAGCTGTGATTGATGCTGGCAAGCTCACTGACTTTATACTGTATATGATTAATTTCTTGTGTCCATGGCTAGGTGAAAAAATATTTTTTGGGAGAACCAAGATGGTAGCATAGCTAAACCCTACCTCCCACAACCACATCAAAATTACAACTAAAATACAGAACAACCATCATTCAGAAATACCTGAAATCAGGTATTGATTGGAAGTCATACGACTAGAGAACTAAAGAAAAAACACGTTGAGACTGATAGGAGAGAGGAGGCTCAGAACGGGCTTGTCCAACACACACTTGTGGCGGTTTTTTACTCGGGAGGGATATCGAGGCTGCAGAGGCCTCCCATGAGGAACAAGGAGTCCAGCCCCACACCAGACCCCTCAGAACAGAGTTCTAGTGCTGGGAAGAGAAGTCCCCATAACTTCAGGCTGTAAAAACCAGCAGGGATTGTGGCTGAGTGACACAGAGGCTGCTGGAGTCCCAGGCAGTTCCTCTTAAAGGGCTGGTGCACCGACTTACTTGGACTCTCTCCCTCTGAGCTGCAGTGCTGGGGCAGTGGTTTGGGGGGGGGGACCCAAGGACATACAGGGAAGAACTGGGTTGTCTGGCACTAGGGCAAGAACTTGGGGTGGCTTTCTCCCAGACAAAAGTGCTGGCAGAGGTCATTGTTCCTATGCTGAGACTTCCCTATTTGCAGAGCTGACTAGCAGGAGCCATATCTGAGTTTCCATCAGCCTGATTCACTCTGTTCACTCCACCCTGAGTGATTCCCTTATATTCTGCCCCACCCAACTTGCAGCCCCAGCAAGCCTTTTGCAGCACCTTTTTCATATGAATAGCCTGCACTGACTCAGGTTTTAGACTCCCCTAAAGTCTCCCAAGCAAGTAGCAGCGGGCATCAGCATGCCACATTCTTCTCAATAAGAGGCCCTTGGGGGCCCAGCGCCAGCAGCAGCCTGCCTTATTTCATAGCTTGGCCTCTCCTGGGCACTTCCAAGTCCAACATAAGTAGCAGCCATCTAACAAGCTCTGTAGCTTGTGCTGAGTAGCCCCAGACAGGGCACAGGCAGTGGCTGACTTTGTACCTCCAGGGAGGCCCCAGAGCCAGTACACTCGGTAGACAGCTTTAGACTGTGCCAGATTACAACTCTACACATCCATGACCAACACACTCAAGGACAGACTCAGTGAGCACCAAAGCTCCACTGAAGCAAGTCCTGCTCCATAGCGGTATCTCTTGCACAGCAGCTCTTCCACTCTAGTTGAAGCTGGTACTCAGTGCCAACTGGCCTGGGGATCAATTCCTCCCAGTGATACCAACAGCAATCAAGGCTCAACTACAACAAGACAGTGAACACAGCCCACACAAGGGTGTACTTAGAGTGCCCAACTCAGGTGACTGAAGCGGCTGAGCCACTGGGCCCTACAGGACACCTATTACACAAGGCCACTCTACCAATCCCAGGAGGCATAGCAGCTCTATCTAATACATAGAAACAAACACAGGGAAGTGACCAAAATGTGGAGACAAAGAAACATGCCACAAATTAAAGAACAGAAGAAATTTCCAGAAAAAGAATGAAATGAAATGGAAGCAAGCAAAATACTAGATACAGATTTCAAAACAGTGGTTATAAGGATGCTCAAGGACCTTAATACGAGCTTCAATGGTTATAAGGATGCTCAAGGATCTTAATAAGAATGTCAAGGATCGCATAAGATGGCGGCATAGGTAAACACCGCAGACTGCTGCCGCAAATCAAACCATCCGACATACCATCTAATGTTATATTGGTAAAAAGTTGAGATTCAAAACATCAATTTTTTATATTTTTACACAGATATTTGGCTAGCCCTTCAGATTCAATGATGGAAGCAGGCTATGAGCTCTAAAGAGTCAGGGGTGTCAATCAATTTGACCAAAAACTGCAAGGCAAACAAAAGCTTCATTTGGGGGCCTTTTTGGATTTGCAATTCTTGAACCAGATTCGGATAGGAACCCAACTGTGTTCTGAGGTGGAAAGAAAGGGATAGAGTTTATTAAGACATAAAAAAGGGGGTTTTCCAAAGCGATTGCACAAGTTTCTTTGAAAGAGCTGTGATTGATGCTGGCAAGCTCACTGACTTTATACTGTATATGATTAATTTCTTGTGTCCATGGCTAGGTGAAAAAATATTTTTTGGGAGAACCAAGATGGTAGCATAGCTAAACCCTACCTCCCACAACCACATCAAAATTACAACTAAAATACAGAACAACCATCATTCAGAAATACCTGAAATCAGGTATTGATTGGAAGTCATACGACTAGAGAACTAAAGAAAAAACACGTTGAGACTGATAGGAGAGAGGAGGCTCAGAACGGGCTTGTCCAACACACACTTGTGGCGGTTTTTTACTCGGGAGGGATATCGAGGCTGCAGAGGCCTCCCATGAGGAACAAGGAGTCCAGCCCCACACCAGACCCCTCAGAACAGAGTTCTAGTGCTGGGAAGAGAAGTCCCCATAACTTCAGGCTGTAAAAACCAGCAGGGATTGTGGCTGAGTGACACAGAGGCTGCTGGAGTCCCAGGCAGTTCCTCTTAAAGGGCTGGTGCACCGACTTACTTGGACTCTCTCCCTCTGAGCTGCAGTGCTGGGGCAGTGGTTTGGGGGGGGGGACCCAAGGACATACAGGGAAGAACTGGGTTGTCTGGCACTAGGGCAAGAACTTGGGGTGGCTTTCTCCCAGACAAAAGTGCTGGCAGAGGTCATTGTTCCTATGCTGAGACTTCCCTATTTGCAGAGCTGACTAGCAGGAGCCATATCTGAGTTTCCATCAGCCTGATTCACTCTGTTCACTCCACCCTGAGTGATTCCCTTATATTCTGCCCCACCCAACTTGCAGCCCCAGCAAGCCTTTTGCAGCACCTTTTTCATATGAATAGCCTGCACTGACTCAGGTTTTAGACTCCCCTAAAGTCTCCCAAGCAAGTAGCAGCGGGCATCAGCATGCCACATTCTTCTCAATAAGAGGCCCTTGGGGGCCCAGCGCCAGCAGCAGCCTGCCTTATTTCATAGCTTGGCCTCTCCTGGGCACTTCCAAGTCCAACATAAGTAGCAGCCATCTAACAAGCTCTGTAGCTTGTGCTGAGTAGCCCCAGACAGGGCACAGGCAGTGGCTGACTTTGTACCTCCAGGGAGGCCCCAGAGCCAGTACACTCGGTAGACAGCTTTAGACTGTGCCAGATTACAACTCTACACATCCATGACCAACACACTCAAGGACAGACTCAGTGAGCACCAAAGCTCCACTGAAGCAAGTCCTGCTCCATAGCGGTATCTCTTGCACAGCAGCTCTTCCACTCTAGTTGAAGCTGGTACTCAGTGCCAACTGGCCTGGGGATCAATTCCTCCCAGTGATACCAACAGCAATCAAGGCTCAACTACAACAAGACAGTGAACACAGCCCACACAAGGGTGTACTTAGAGTGCCCAACTCAGGTGACTGAAGCGGCTGAGCCACTGGGCCCTACAGGACACCTATTACACAAGGCCACTCTACCAATCCCAGGAGGCATAGCAGCTCTATCTAATACATAGAAACAAACACAGGGAAGTGACCAAAATGTGGAGACAAAGAAACATGCCACAAATTAAAGAACAGAAGAAATTTCCAGAAAAAGAATGAAATGAAATGGAAGCAAGCAAAATACTAGATACAGATTTCAAAACAGTGGTTATAAGGATGCTCAAGGACCTTAATACGAGCTTCAATGGTTATAAGGATGCTCAAGGATCTTAATAAGAATGTCAAGGATCTTAGTGAGAATTTCAAGGAAATTAGTAAGAACATAACATAAAAAAGAGCCAGTCAGAAATGAAGGCTACATGAACTGAAATAATTTACAGGGAATCAACCATAGAGTAGAGGATGTCAAGAATCAAATTAGCTATTTGGAATATGAGGAAGCAAAAAACACCCAATCAGAAAAGCAAAAATAAAATAGAATAAAAAATATGAAGAGAGCATAAGGAGCCTCTGGGACAACTTCAAGTGTACCAACATTCGCATTCATGGGGGTACCAGAAGGAAAATAGAGTGCAAGATATTGAAAACCTATTTGAAGAAATAATGACAGAAAACTTGCCCTACCCGGTGAAAGAAATAGACTTACAAGTCCAGTAAACACAGAGAGTTCCAAACAAGAGGAACCCAAAGAGGCCTATACCAAGACACATCATAATTAAAATATTAAAAGACAAATAGAGCATCTTAAAAGCAGCAAGAGAAAGGCAATTTGTTACCTACAAAGGAGTGCTCATACAACTGTCAACTGATTTCTTAACAGAAACTTTGCAGGCCAGAGGGGGTGGCAAGAAATATTCAAAGTGATGAATAGCAAGGACCTGCAACCAAGATTACTCTACCAAGCAAAGCTATCATTTAGAATTGAAGGTCAGATAAAGAGCTTCACAGACAAGAAAAAGCTAAAGGAGTTCATCACTACCAAACCAATATTACATGAAACATTGAAGGGTATTGAAGAAGAAGAAGAAGAGGAGGAGGAGGAAGAAGAAGAGAAAAGGAGAAGAAGGAGAAGGAAAAAAAGATAAAAATATGAACAATAAAATGGCAATAAATATAAATCTATCAACAATTGAATCTAAAAATCAAAATAAATAAAAATAAACAGGGAATCTAATGAACAAAATAAACTGATGAATAAAATAGAACCAGAGACATGGAAACATGGAACAGACTGATGAATCTCAGAGGGAAGGGGGTGAAGGGTAGGAAGAGATTAACCAAAGATCTTATATGCATATGTACATTACCTATGGACACAAACAATAGGGTGGTGAAGGCCTGGGGTGGGGTGGGAACTGGGTGGAGGGGGCAAGTGGGTTTTTTTCAAGTGGGGAGAGGGGGAAGGAGGACATTTGTAATACCCTCAACAATAAAGATTTAAATATAAAAAAATGTTTGATTGGATAAAATAATTTTATTTACTTATTTACTTATTGATTTAAGAGAGAGAAAATTGATTTATTATTCCATTTATTTATGCACTAGAGGCCCGGTGCACAAAAATTTGTGCACTCGGGGGGGTCCCTCAGCCCGGCCACT
>NW_005357311.1:3076608-3087984 GCF_000412655.1 Myotis brandtii | reverse complement strand
CAGCCTGGGTGAGGGGCTGATGGCTGTTTTCAGGCTGGTCACACCCCTCCTCCCCAGTGGGGACTCTCACCCCATGGAGGTTTGACCAGCCTGGGTGAGGGGCTGATGGCTGTTTTCAGGCTGGTCACACCCCTCCTCCCCAGTGGGGACTCTCACCCCATGGAGGTTTGACCAGCCTGGGTGAGGGGCTGATGGCTGTTTTCAGGCTGGTCACACCCCTCCTCCCCAGTGGGGACTCTCACCCCATGGAGGTTTGACCAGCCTGGGTGAGGGGCTGATGGCTGTTTTCAGGCTGGTCACACCCCTCCTCCCCAGTGGGGACTCTCACCCCATGGAGGTTTGACCAGCCTGGGTGAGGGGCTGATGGCTGTTTTCAGGCTGGTCACACCCCTCCTCCCCAGTGGGGACTCTCACCCCATGGAGGTTTGACCAGCCTGGGTGAGGGGCTGATGGCTGTTTTCAGGCTGGTCACACCCCTCCTCCCCAGTGGGGACTCTCACCCCATGGAGGTTTGACCAGCCTGGGTGAGGGGCTGATGGCTGTTTTCAGGCTGGTCACACCCCTCCTCCCCAGTGGGGACTCTCACCCCATGGAGGTTTGACCAGCCTGGGTGAGGGGCTGATGGCTGTTTTCAGGCTGGCCACACCCCCTTTAGGGTGGGGGGTCCCCACTGGGGTGCCTGGCCAGTCTGGGTGAGGGGCTGAGGGTCGTTTTCAGGTTGGCCAAGCCCCTCAGCTGGAAGCTCCCAGCCTCTCCTTTTTTTCTTTTTTTTTTTATTCTAGGATTTATTTACCTTCTGTTATTAAAACTTTGTTGCCTTTTGCGGAGGCTACAGCTGGCTGAGGGAAGCTTGGCTTCCTCCATCACTGGAGCAACCAAGCCTCCTGCTCGCTCCAGCTCTGTGGCTGCCGGCCGCCATCTTGGTTGAGTTAATTTGCATATGATCGCTCTGATTGGCTGGTGGGCGTGGCTTAAGGCATAGCGAAGGTATGGTTAATTTGCATGTTTGTCTTTTATTAGTGTAGATTTATTGGTTGCATATATATATACATAAACACACACATATGTATATATTGATTTCAGAGAGGAGAGAGAGGGAGAGTGAGATAGAACATCAAGAATGAGAGAGAATCATTGATTAGCTGCCTCCTGCATGCCCTACACTGGAAATTGAACCCACAACCCGAGAATATGCCCTGACTAGGAATTAAACTGTGACCTTCTGGTTCATAGGCCAATGCTCAACCACTGAGCCACGCCAGCTGGGTAATTGGTTTTTTCTTGTATGTGCCTTGTCCATAGATCGATCCCACATGCTCTAACCAACTGAGCTACCCGGCCAGAGCCCAAAAAGTTTCTTTTTTTAAATAGAGAGTTCAATGATGCCGAGCCAGTTCCAGGAATTGCTTTGGGAGGTAGCCGTCTGGTTTAGCCCAGTTCAAAAGTTTAGTTTCACATGGAGGGTGTGTATTAGCTCAGCTTCCTGGAGGTCTCCCAGATCCATTTTATATTGCTCTCTTGACAATATCAACTTTATTTTGCAGTTTTTCTTTCACATTTTCCCCCTTTTGATCTAGATTTTTTCTTAGAAAGCATTGATGATCAACCATGAGGAAATATTGGTCCATCATTGTAAAAGCAGCACTGATCCCTCATTGCCAGGAAGGCTCATTCCTGGTATGTCATGTCCCACATAGGAAGGAAAGCAGTTTCCTGAGTTTACAATAGGAGAGCTTATGGTCGGTCACATTTGAGCAACAAAGAGGCTTGTTGGAAGCAGAGCTAAGTCACATATTCCTCAAATAGGAAGTTCTTTTGTAGACGTGGTCTCACTTGGATTTATTTGTTGTATCATCTCTGGACATTAAGCTACCTGATTCTGGAAGTGGCTGTTGTTGTTTGATGCACCTGGTAAGACACCTAATTAAGGTAGTGAACAGTACAATCACAAAAAACAATATGATTAAGCCTGTAATATAGAACAAATCCAGGTCCCTATTCTTGTGGGCAGCCAGCTAAATAAGTCTGTCCCATCCTAATTTATAGAGTAATAAATAAATACTCTTTTTATTCAAGGATCTTACCATTCTTTTCTAGAATCTCAAGTTGTTGCATCACTTTATCTGATTTGTTAACATAGAAACAAGATTCATCTCCCAAACGGGCACAAGTACCACCTAGTTGGTTGGCTAACAAATCTAGAGCCCCACAGTTTTGGAGTACTACTTCACCCAGATTGCCAGTTATTCTTTGTTGTTCTTCAAGACCAGTTGCAGTAGTGTTTAATGCTTGTGCTACAAGAATAAAAATATTTCTGATAGACTTTTTAAATTCAGCTATTCCATCCCAAGGGAAGAAAGCTCTAACAAAGCTCTGTCCAAAGCCTCTATCTATATAGGGTTTTGGGTGGAGAGAGTACCAAAAAGACCATACCCCAAATCCCAATTCTGTTTGATTCGTGTTGGTTGAAGTTTATTGACAAAATAGCTTAGATTGGGGATACTGGTGGAGGAAGGGAGAGTCTTTCTGGCAACAGCATCAGGTCCTAACATAACAATACCACATCTGCCTCAGCGTGGGGTAGTAATGTGACCTATATTTGGGTCCCACATAAGAGGAAACACCTGGTGCTCTCAAGTGAGAGTATGTAATTAGGCCCTTTAACCCAAACTTGAGGGAAGTATTAAGTCCTATTTCTGAGCAGAGACTTCATCTTAGCCATATGTTGGATGATCATGCAGAAGACATTAAAGTCATCATGTGATTTATCATGAGTGATTCAAAGAGCCCCTGATGTTTCCATATATTTGGATTAGGATTGAAAGGTTAGCATTTGATTGTTCCAAGTTTTCAGGCTGGCATTTCCTAAGAGACATATTTTATTTGTTTTCCACAAAACACCAAACTTTTGATCTAGTCCCCAAGTAGTATTCCAGAGTGGAAGGATATCCTCTTTCCAGGATTGAGTGGCATTATTTCCGGAATTTCCCCACATCAGAGAGACATTGTAAGAAGTAACATTGCAGTCACTTAAGGTCCCTTGAGGTATGAACTCATGGTTGTCTGAATCATACGAAAGAGTGTAGTCACTAATGCTTAAAGGGACAAAACCCATGATTCTGCCTAAACCATTTATATCTTCAAAGCAGACAGAGAAGTTATCAATAAGCGTCCAGATTGTATTTGGGTAATCCCTTGTGGTTTGGCAGGACCTCATGGATGAAAGATCATGCATTCCATTAACTTTTTTTTTTGAAGTTTGAGAATAAAAAAGACTTTAAATCTGGTGTTATGTCAATTTAGGTTTATAAGCTTTCAAGGCTTAAGGGCCAACCCACTAATTCTAGTTCATTATAAATACGGTTAGTTCAGGTGTGTATATTCACAGTCAGTTAAGTTGGCACTGTTGGATAATTGTTGGATAGGAGGAGCAAAAGACTGTTGAAGAGCAAATAGGGTAGTCATTGTAGTAAGCAGACATAAGAATCTGAGTATGTTCATCCTGAAATTAGACTAAAGAGCTAGGAAAAGGAAGAATATAATCAGTAAGTGAAACAAAGATAGTCAAATAGAAGACCAAGTATAAGGGTTGCTGGGTGGAATCATGTATGACTGACCTGGTCGAGAGTCTTGGGAGAGCCATCTGCATCAGGTGCCATCTGCTTCAATCCTAGAATGAGAAATCTAGTGGTGGACTTGGGTTGCTTAGAGATTTTCAGTTTAAGACCTCTAGTAGTCTGAGATAACCAGTCAGATTTGGGTGTCCTTTTTAAATGAGAAACATTAATCAAAGAGTCAATACCCTTAAGTTTAGCAGCACAGGGGTTAGTAGTAACACATTATATGGCTCTTTCCTTTGTAGCTGACAAGCATCTTTATGGAGATGGCATTTTCAATAGACATCATCTCCAAACTGGAGACATGATGCTGTAGATCTTTGTCTCCCAGGAGCACACTATGGAAAGATTGCTTTATGAGCTGTGAGTTAGTCTCAAGGGCCCTTATAAGTTCTTTAGAGTAAATCAGGAGGTCTCCTTTCAGCAGTGCAAATTCATATATTTCTTGATCAAATCTCATGGTTCTGCATGTAATAATTTGAAAAGGAGGCAGTCTGTGTTTGCCAAGGAGACTGTCTATGTTTGCCAAAGGGACTAGATCTTAGGTTGAGCGATACCAAAGGAAGAGCCTTAGGCCAAGGCAGATGGAAAGGCTACAAGTTTTGCCAATGAAGTTTTTATTACAAGGCCAGAGGGCTGGGGATGATAAGCACAATTTGTAAAATCAGCCAGATCTTACCGTTTGTATAATTTGTCCTGTGAAATGAGTGCTTTAGTCACCAGGGAGTTCTGAGGTGATTCCCCAAGTAGGGAAGTTCTTCTCTAATATTTTACTCACTGCTGATGCTGTGGCTCTGTGGCATGGGAATGCTTCTACCCATTGAAAAAACATACAAATAATTTCTAACACAGATTTGTAACCTTGAGAAGGAGAAAAGTAAATGAAGTCCATTTGCAAGACTTCAGAGGACCCTAAAGGCAGGGGGGAAACCTATCGAGGTATGGTTTTTCCCAGGTTGTACTATGGGCAGATTTGGCATTTGGGATATACCTGGGAAGCTATTTTTGAAGATGAGATGACCCCCAGTCGTATTGTTTTTCTCATAAAACCATTTTTGGTCAGTGTTTTAGTAAGTTAAGTCATGCACATATTGTAATATATGATGTTGTATGCAGTCAGGGAGAAGTGGTTGGTAGTTCCGAGCTACCCATAACGTTCTTTTAGGGCCGAATTTACAGTCTTGTTTTAACCATTTTTTAAAAACTTTGTGGAACAGCCAAATTATGTGCTTCCATAATGTTATCTTCTTAAAACCCTAATTGTTTCCGTTGGTAGGATGGATGTTTCCATTGGGTTCTGAGATTGTTTTAATGCCTCTAACTTAGCAGCAATGTCAGCCAAGTTATTACTTCTGCTTTCTTCTATATTTGCGATGGAATGTCCAGGGATATTTATGATTACTGAAGATTTAGATAATTGGATAACCACTAAGAGTTCTAAAATATAAGAACTGTTTTTATCTTTGGTCCAAAACAAGTCGACAATCCTGTTTCAAGAGCTCACCTCTCAAAGGAGATGGAGGGCATCTTCATTGATGTTTCCTCAGAGGCTGAGCAGAGGAGGAGGTCATCCGAATATTGTAAGTGGGTGGACTGGTAAGGACATTTTATATTGGCAATATCTGCCTTTAAAATTTGGGAAAAGGAAGTCGGACTTTCAGTGTGGTTCTGAGGCATTACTGTCCAAGTATAACGTTGCTCTTTCCATGTGAAAGTGAGTGAGGATTTAATTTCAGGATCAGCAGGGATGCTAAAGAAAGCACTACAAAGATTTATAACTGACAAGAATTTATTTTCTGGTGGTATGACAGAGTAAGGTGTGAAGGTTATGCATGACTGGGCGCTGGGGTATTAACATGATTTAGGACTTTTAGATATTAACTAAAGTGACATTTAACAGTGAGGATAGGAGTATTAAAAGGGATCATGCAAGAAATAATGAGGCCTTGTTTGTGATATTCCTCAATGATGAGTTTGATTCCTTAAGTGGCCTCTGCATTCAGAGGGTATTGATGGATGTTAAGCAGAGGTTGATTTTTGTCAGTTTGAATTTTCATCATTGATACAGAATGAATGCAGCCAATGTCGGTGACATTTTTTGACCAACGTTTATTGGAATGGAATCTAAAAGAGGATTTGATTCCGTTAAAGTGACAGGAAAAACCTAGAATAGCTATGGGTAAGTCTATGGATGAGTTTTTTTGAGAGTCATTAGTTAGAAGCTCAAGATGTAAGAATATTTCCTCCTTTTGAAAGGAGAAAATATGGGCTTTGTGAGTTTCAAGAAAGTCGTCTCATCCTAAGACATGAATAAGGGCAGAAGGAACCAAAAGACATTAGTGGATTTCCTGCACAGGTTCAATTTGAAAGGAATTGGAAGGGATTTGGAGATAGTCATGGATTGATTGGAAACATCCACTATTTGTGTGGCTTCTGTACTCTGAGAAAGGAGAATGGAGAGTCTGGTGGGTTCAGAATTGATAAGGCAGCTCTGGTTTCTACCAGGGACTTGGTTACCTCATTCCCAATAGTTAGATCAATTTCTCCTAAAGAATTAGGAGCATGTTAAAAATCTTCTTTTGATCCTCTGGGTAACCTTATTGCTGAGAAAACTTAAATTGGAGCCCTTAAAGAGGATTCACAAATTTTGTAGACTTTTATTTGTTGTATTGATTAGCCTTGTAGTTGTTTTTTCAGCTTTAAGCAATCTTTTTTTCCAATGTCCAGACTTTTTACAATAATTACAAACCCCTTTGAATGGTAGTTTGCTTTGGGGACTCTGAAAGACGTATTTGCCATTAATTTAATTATAGGCTCACCCTTGAAGTTGCCTAACTTTGAGCATTTAGAGTTAGGGCCTATGTGGCTTTCTTTTGGGTATCTTTTTGGGTAGCTTGGGATTGCTGCTCAGCATAGTTTACTAAATCATGGGTTTACATGGTGGCCCAGTTAAGGTGTAATCTTTTTTACCAGTTGTTCAAGTTCGTCCTGTAGACCCTCAACAGAGGCTGAATTAAAAAGCATCAAGGTGTCATCATTGACTTCATCTATGCTGGATTACTGTTTAAAAGTGTTTTCAAATCTATTACAGTAATAAAAATGGTTTTATTAGGGTTTTTTAACACTTTTTAAAGTGTGGCTCTTCCACAAAATACCACGTGTGGGCGCGCACGTACAGTGCGATCGAAACTTCGTGGCCCATGCACAGAAGTCGGTATTTTGTGGAAGAACCACACTCAAGGGGCCAAAGAGCCGCATGTGGCTCGCGAGCCGCAGTTTGCCGAGCTGCAGTTTGCCGACCACTGGATAGGCTGATAGAAGTCAGAGAAACCTACCTCATATATCTGGATAATAAGCAGAAATTCTCTAGTAAACTCAAGGTGTCTTTTTTGAGATTCGGAACATCTTTAGTAATGGTATGAAGCTCAGCTTTAGTCCATGGGGTAGAAAAAGTAAGGAGTGTTGACTCAGGCCAGTCAAGTCCAATGGTTCAACTTTAAAAGGAGAGATAGAACAGGGGGTTCTAATGGAGCCTCAGATTCATCGTTATAAAGCAGGAGTTCAGGGAGTGAAGAGTAAAGGGGAGGGCAGGTAGGCAGTAAAGGAGCAGAAGGTGCAGATAATGAGACATCAGAAGAACATTTAGAAATTTCTTCAACTTGAGTTTCTGAGGCAACTTGGAATTTGCTTTGGTTCATTTAGAATTTGTATTTTGGAGGAAAAAAAATTTTTGAATCACCTTATAAGTTGAGAGGCCTCAAAATGCCAATTAAAATATACTTCCCATTCAGGTTGCTTAGTTCTGTAGTCTTTTTCCAATTGTAATAAATGTTATACTAGCAAGATTGCCCAAATTAGTATGAGAACTTAGAGGAGGAATGACTAACTGTTGGAGAGTTAGGGTCGCATCAAGTAGGAGGAGACATTTAGGCTGTCTTTTTAAAAAATATTGATTTTTTAAATATCAAATCTTTATTGTTGAAAGTATTACATATGTCCACTTTCCCCTCCATTGATCCCTTCTAGCCCCGCCCCCCCTTCACCACCCTATTGTCTGTGTCCATATGTTATGCACATATGCATACAAGTTCTTTGGTTGATCTCTTTCCATCCACCCTCCCCCGCTTTCCGGAAAAACAGGTGTTTGTCAGTAGGCAAGTAAAGAAAGGTACTACAGCCCCTCTAGCAGCTGGTGGGGACTGAAGAGTCAGAGTCATAGTAAAGGGAAAAAGCATGGCTTAGGAGCTGGACTGTGACAGTGGCTTGGGGATCACAGGTTTGTGGGACATTCTGGAGAAGTGTGGTTTGGGCTGGATCATTGCAAATCTTCAGAGGAGAACCAAAATAACCAGCAAACTAGCTGGGTATTTAAGGGCCTAAATACCTAATATCACATAGACAAAACATGGATATGTAAAACCAATATTTTCATTTTCATCTATAATTTTTGAGTAACATTATTCATTGATGGAGGGCTATAAGTTCCATCTTTGATTTCTTGTGTGCTTAGAGTAAATTAAACAAAAACTTGTGCCCTGATAATGAATAAACTGTGTGTAGTGAGGAACCATGGGAAGATGGGAAAGGTTGGAAGCAGAATTTGAGACGACCAGAAGCACGGTCTGGAGAGATGGCTCTGGCAGCGGCCTGGCCAATGAGCTGCAGCAGGCAGCGAGGGTAAGCAGAGGGACCCATCACAGGTGGCTGTGACAGTGCAGGATTTGCAGAGACGATGGAGAGGAAGAGTCTGATCACAGGGCTCTGTGCCTGCAAGACCCTGTTTCTGGTTGATAGGGACACTGGGGAGGTGAAGCAGGGAGGGGATGAGGAGTGGGCTTTCTGCTTGGGCAAATGGAAGTATGGTGATAGTTTTCCAGGTGAAATTCAGGAGGAGGAATTCTGGATATGTCAAGCAACTTACTATTCCCATTTTATAAATGAGGAAACCGAGAAGGTTGTTAATTTGCTTAGTCACACGGCTAATGGCAGAGCTTCAGTAGGACTCTAGGAGAAATGATTCCAGGATTCTTGTTCTAGACCGGAGGCTTTTGGTGTTTCGACTGTGACCACAGTAAGATGTACTTTATAGCCTGACCCTGCACACATACATGGGCGCAAGTAAGCACAGAAGCAGTTTCGCAAAGTAATACCTTATCACCATGCAGGAGGTGCTCTTATATTTTCTGTTCTCATCTATTTCATTGTTTTAAATTCCAATTTTTAAAAGTGCTGCTCACAATACATGATTTATTTCAAGACCCATGACACATTGCATAGTTTGAACAAAACTGCTGTAGACCACCACTGTGCATTGCTTCCCAAACTATAGCTTAATGCTCTTTTCTTTCTTTTTTTTAAAAAAACACACCACTGTGCATTGCTTCCCAAACTATAGCTTAATGCTTTTTTCTTTCTTTCTTTTTTTTAAAAAAACATTTTTATTGATTTCAGAGAGGAAGGGAGAGGGAGAGATAGAGAAACATCAATGATGAGAGAGAATCATTGACCTGTCTCCTGCATGTCCTACACCTAGGAATTGAGCCCACAACCCAGGATGTGCCCTGACCTGGAATCAAACTATGACCTCCTGGTTCATAGGTCAACACTCAACCATTGAGCCATGCTGGCCAAGCTTAATGCTCTTTTCTATTAAATTCAAAAAACATTGATTGAGAGCCTACTACATGCATAGATATGGAAAGAACTTAAAGAATATAAGATGTGCCCTGAGCCCAGAGTATTTTCAGTGTAGTGAGGAAAAAAGGAGAAAGACAAATAAATGACTAATTAGGATGCACGCCAAAACAAAATAAAAAGGGAAGGGTATAAACAGCTCATAGTGGAAACATAGAGGAAGCAGTAATTAATACTGGCTCTTAATATATGTTGCCTTGACTGGTAATGTTTAGTGTTTTTTGCATGCAAGAACACTAAAAGACTTTTATGAAATGAATAGAAATATCTCTGGAAAAGACTTTTAAGAATAAAGGTGAGCCCGGCTGGTGTTGATCTGTGGTTGAGCATGAACCAGGACGTCCTGGGTTTGATCTCAGTCAGGGCGCATGCCGGGGTGTCAGGCTCAATCCCCAGCAGGGGCAGCTGATTGATTATATATACTTCCATCTTTAAACTTGAAGTTATCAGTGTTTATAAAATATGTTCTTATAAATGGGATATAGTCAGGCCTTGTCTTTTGTCTACTTTGACAATCTGCCTCTTAGTTTAGGTTCTTAGTTCATTTGCATTTAATCTCGCTCATCCATGTTCCTATCTCTCCAATTCCCTTCCTCTTTCTCTAAAACTAACTAACTAAATAAATTTTTTAAAGAATAAAGGCAAAAATAAATTTAAAGACCATAATAATCTGTGTATTATGCTCAAAGGAGTGGTCAAAGTAACATTATTATTATTATTTAGATATCAGTCATGCTCAAAGGAGTGGTCAAAGTAACATTATTATTATTTAGGTATCAGTTTGTTCAGTCTAAGTCCCTGAATGATGTCAGCAAGTTCAGTCATATTAAAGAAAATCCATTTAAAAAGTTTTAAAATCGAGGAGTATTTGTGAAAAGAAGTTTACAGCCAACTTTCCAAAGTAAAAGGATGCAGCCATAGGCATCATTTATGAACCTGCATTGGGTGATAACTCCTAAGATTAAGGGGAAAGAGGCTTAAGTAGAATCTATCAAAAAGCCTGTGGACATTGGGGTATAATGAGGAGTAGTAATGTTTATCTGGTAGAGTTTTATGTATTTTAAAAAGATACCATTTGAAAGTTTTTGGTACTGTGTCTGATACATAGAAAATGTTAATAGAAAATGGTAATTAAAAGTTATTCCAAGATGTGACTAAGTCATAGTACATTTAATCCTTAGAAAATGTTCTTAATCCCATTGTTTAGGTAATTCCTAAGAAAGGATAGTATCATTATTGAGATTTAAGGCCACTTGAAATATTTTTCATAGTCATGATTGACATGGATGAAAAGATCCATTTAAATAACTAAAAGCAGTCAAGTCTTTCATTCTATGCTTATAGACTAGGATGTGCAATGATTTAAGATGGTCTATAGTGCTGTACTTCAGGCCTTTTGCCCAATGGCCCAACACATTGAAATCACCTCAAGCCCTTTAACAACCTGGCCTCACCCCCGAGGTCCTGTTTTCAGTGGTCTAGGGTTGGCCTGGGCATCGGTCATTTTTAAGCTCCCAGGGTGATTGTACTGTGCAGCCAGGTTTGAAATCCCTTGCAGGTCTTAGTGTATCCTTTGGTGATTAGAAACATACTCAGGTGGATATACAACCTTAAAATGGGATCCTTTGTTTGCTTTCTTGATGCACACAGAGTTACCACCTTTTCTTATGAACTAGTTTAGAAAAGAAGAGCTTAGGAGTCTCTTGTAGCCCTTGTCAACTTTGATGATTAATTCTCACTTCTATTCTACCAAAAAGTACCTCAATAACTGCAGAGCAGCATCTGGGAAAGGGGTGTTAGTCAGCGAGTGGCTTCCTGAGTTGAGCTGAAAGGAAGGAAGGAAATAAAAGAAGAAAATAAAAGCAAGGCAATGAAAGCTAACCTTATTTGGACTTCAGTGCCTCTTTGTTTTTCTTCTCTTGGCTATTGGTGACCTAAGAGCACACTGTTTTTGTCATTGTGGTCTTTCCCCACTTGCTGACTTGTTCTTACTGTCAGGAAATTATCCAGGATGCTGAATATCTATATATCTATATATCTATATATCTATATCTATCTATCTATC
>NW_005357311.1:2990504-3076577 GCF_000412655.1 Myotis brandtii | reverse complement strand
ATCTATATCTATATCTATCTCTCTATATATATATCTTTTTATTTTTTCCTGAGGGAGAAATTTGGTAAAAATGGTGTGTGTGTGTGTGTGTGTGTGTGTATGTACGCACAAACTATTGTGGCAGAGAAGTGTGGGCATTATGAATATTCTGGTCAGCTGTATTTATAAGGATAATACTTCCTCTGTCAAAATAAAAAATGAATTTCTATAGCAATCAATTATGTTTCAAAGGATACAGAATAATGAGATTTCTGTATGTCAGGCACTGTGCTAAGTGCTTTACATAAACGAATATTTACTCATCACAGCAGTCTGATGAGGTAAGTCACTATCATTCTCCCCAGTTCATAGATGAAGAAAGTGAGGCACAGTGGTATTTAAGTGACTCGATGAAGGTCACCTTCTTGGCCAGTATCAGAGCTTGGATGTACACTCAGGTTATCTAGTCCATGTTCCTATTCCTTATGCTAAATGTTCTAGAATATATGTCTTCACATATTTATAGAAATAAATATATCTGTGTTTGTACTTGTATGAAACTGAAGCTATTGACATAACAAAAAAGTGGAAATTGTTCTAACTATTCTTTGGGACCACATAATACTATTACCAAAAGATCCCGCTCCCCCCTCCCATTAATCCTCCCTAAACTGAGAGGTTGTTTTGCTAATTTGAACAAATTAGTAGGTGAATCCATCATCATGTTGACAGCTTTATTATAATCACCATCACCATCAACATTATCATCGTCATTAGAATGTTCTCAGAGTTTTACCATGACTGCTCTACTGGGACTGAGAGGCTGGCCAGGGCCTGTGGCTTGGACCCAGCCAGAGAGGTGGGGTGACCATTTTGGCACTGGCTGCCTGGAGATTCTTGGAGCTGCTTCTCCCTGCATCTTTTCCTGGGCTGCTGCAAAGCAGCAGGATGGCATTGTGGGTGGTTGAGTGATTCTCCACAGGCAGTGTGCCCAGGCTTGGCCATTTGGGATAATGGGGAAGAGGCAGGAAAAGACTTTTCTCTCTTTGTGCTGGCAATGGTGTGTCCTTGCTCTCCTTGGAGCCACAAGGAAGAAACTGAGCTCATTCTGTAGCCAGACCAGCTAGAGATTTGGGGGATTGGCCACATCCAAGTAAGTGTGGGGTTAATAGCATTGCCACCACCAGTGGAAATAGTGCCAAATGCCACAAGCAAAGAGGGAGCAGGCATCTCTCCAGTCCTTTGTTCTCCGTCTGAGCTCCAGAGTACTTACTTGGAAAAATAAGTCATGCTCTCTTGAGAAGGTCCAATTACCGTATTTTTCCATGTATAAGACACCGTTTTTTTCTAAAATTGTTAGACTGAAAATAGAGGAGCGTCTTATACGTGGACGTCAGTGAGGAGGGAGCTGGGCCTGTGTGTAGCTGCCCATACCTTGTTAAACAGGCTTCCTCCAATCACGAGCCTTATTGTTACTGACGTCAGCTGATGCTGTAATTGGAAGTGGAGGTGGAGAGTGCACAGATGCAATAGGAACCTGAGCTTTCTGAGCCCATAAAAATGTCAAAAGATAAAAAGATAAATACCGGTAAGCGATTGCCTTACTCTACAAAATTCAAATGGAATCTAATCAGTTATGCAAAAGAGCATGGAAATAGAGCTGAAGAGAGACAATTTGGACCTCCTCCCACTGAGTGTATGATCAGACAGTGGAGAAAACAGGAAGAACAACTCCTTAAGATGCCAAAAAAGAAGAAGGTATTAAGAGGAAAACCAGCAAAATATTGATTTCTTAATTTTGGGTTGAAAAAGTGGGGGGCGTCTTACACATGGGGGCATCTTATACACAGAAAAATATAGTATTCTGCTCTTGTTTTGCATAAGTTTAATTTTTAGAGACAGATGCGTACTTTTCTATCAACTTATAATTCCTTTAGGCGTGTTAGCATGTTAGAGGTTGGTTTTTGAGTTGTTTGATACTTTCTTACACCATTTCTGTTTTCATAAAAAAAAACTTTTGCAAATCTACAGACAAATGGGTGCAATCATCTTTTAAATTTCATATCACACACAACGATCCCCTTCTGCGTTTTCCCAAACATTTCATAGAAAATAACATTTGCCATGGTCATCACTCCTATAAGAATTTTTGCTTTTGTTTCTATTTGAAACCTAGATGTGTAGAGATCTTTGGGGGTAAATAAGCTTTGTCCTTGACAGCACAGATGAAAGGGGAGAGCTAAAAGAACAGCCACGTGCTGGCTGCTGCCTTGGAGTGGATCGGCTCAGAGCAGAAGAGTTTCCACTTGCTCCAGGCCCCCTTTCCATGATTGACTCCCCCTTTTATCTTCTTCCCTTCCCCCATTGGGACAGAAGAGTTGACATTTGGTCAGAAGTTGTTCTTCTATCCTATAGGGCAGCCATTCTCAGTCTGCTGGTGTGGCCTGGCATCAGGCATGTTTAAATCACCCAGGTGATTCCGTGTAGTCAGGGTGAGAACCACTGTGGTTGGACAGTGTTTTCCAGAGTGCATCTGTGGATGGCGGGTGTCAGAATCCCAAGGCGACTTCTTAAAAATGCAAATTCTGAGAATCCTAACACATTGAAAATGCTTAGGCCTTAAGCCTGAAACTTGAAAGGAAAACAAATCCTAGTAGTACATACGTCTTTGGAATCATTCCAAATGGTAATGTGCCAATATTCAGATCTTGGTTTAAATGTTCTAAGTATTAAGAAATAACTAAAGGCTAAAGCTTGGAAGCTCTAGATTTATAAATATTTTAGTAACTAGTTGCTGTAGATCTCTGGTGTGAGTAATTAGCAACTACTCCTTAGAAAGTGACTTTCAAGTTACCAGGAATACCTTATGGTTATTAAAGTAATTGCTAACATTTATTAACATTTTTTTTTTTTTTACTGTGTGGTAGGCACTGAGCTTTGCACTTCAAATTCACTGATATCCCATTTTATAGATGAGAATACTGAGGCTCAGGGGCATTAAGTAATTTGGCTCAAAAACACATGGTCAATAATATAGGCTGGATTGGAACCCAGATATACATCTAATATCAAAGCTCAAGATTTTAACCATTACTCAGTAGGTACTGGTCTGATTTATTTTCAGTTGGTGGTTCTATCTTGCCTTTATTTCACCAACAATAATCATTCTTTAATAACCCCTTTCTGAATGTTATGTATAAATATATCTCTTAACCAGTACCTACTGTTCTAGAACCAGGTACTAGAAAAATTTCCCTCTTCCTCTCTCCCTGAGCATTATGGTAAAACTAAGGAGTAAAGGGAAGTTATAAAGCAATTGAAAATATTGTTAACTGGCTTCATAAAATTTTCTTTACATCCTTCTTCTATGTGTACATAAAGCAGCCAAAGGTCACTGATGTTTACATTAGAAACTCTGAAATTATGTTTTGTTTTCATTGCTTAGATTCTTCTTTTATGATGTGTAGACATACCTGCACCTTAACATCTTAACTACCTCTCTTACACTTGTCTTCATCAAAGGAGATTTAAGTCATTTATATTTGAATTCTGAGCTTCAGTATATATTTAGTATATTTGTTTGCCTATATTTTATTAGAATTCCTTGCCTTCATGTCTCTTTGAATACCCCAAGAATGCTTTTTATATGAACTTCCAAAGAATTTTTTATCAATGTAAATGTTAGCAATTACTTTAATAACCATAAGGTATTCCTGGTAACTTGAAAGCCACTTTCTAATGAGTAGTTGCTAGTTACTCACACCAGAGATCTACAGCAACTAGTTACTGAAACATTTATAAATCAAGACTTCCAAGACTCTTTAATCTTTAGTTACCCAAACCACAGTGGCGGAAACAAACGCTGGATGTTTGGAGGGGCAAAGGTCACAGTAGGGAGAGAGCAGTGCCAATATAGGAACTGCTTCTGGCAGAACAAGTATGCCTTTTAGTTTATGAAACTTGTTAACTATATTGGAGTCAGAACCAAACTATAATTTTCAGTAGCTTTTGAATGTTTCATTTTAACAGCTTTGTTGAGCTATAATTCACATACCATAAAATTCACCCATTTAATGTGTACAGTTCGGTGGATTTTATTCAAGAGTTACGTAAACTGTACCACAATCTACTTTTAAAACATTTAAACATAATTTTAAAACATGTTTATTACCCCAAAAAGAAACTCTGTGCCCTTTAAAGTCATTCCCCATTCCCACCGCTCAAGCAGCCAATTCATCCCCACCAGCCACGTATGAGGGTTTCAGCTCTCCACATCCTGGCACATGGTTTAGAGTCTCCCATATAGTAACAGGGGCATAAATGTAACTGAAGGAAGATGAGTCACCTAATTCTCCTTTTCCTTTAACAACAAATTCTAGCTTTAAGAGATATGCTATCTTTTATACTAGCCATAATCAAATTTTATTGACTAATACTTTCTTATTATGGTTATTTTTATTTTATGCTCTCCTCTTTTCTCCAACGGAGGTTTATAATATGTGGAATATATTTAATTATTAAGTTAAGGATAAGAAATACACTTAAATTTTAAGTTAACATTTTGTGATATCCCATCAAACCCTATAGTGTGGTTAAATTGCCCCAAAATTACAATGCTCTCTCAAAATAGTTTCTAGTTTTGAGTTTTATAAGATGTCTTTGTCATGCAGAGTCCAGGTTTGTTAACACTCTGGTTAAAAGAGTCCACATTCTCAGAGTGTACTAGAATATACCATGACCATTATGTGTTTCTTAGAAGCATATTTTCATCCAGTTATATGAATAAGGGCTCCAAATTTTGAAAATACTCATGGAACACGAGTCTAAATAAAACAATACCTTCTGGTACTTACCTATCTTGTTATTTTTGTTTAGGAGAAAATCCACCACTTAGATAATATAAATGGATTATTAATGCTAGGCTTTATTATATAACTGGGAATTCTATTTGGGGGTTATAAACACAGGCTTCTTGAGACACTTTCTTCTTCTTAAGTTTCAATTGAGCATGCCGTCTTCCTGTTTCTGTTTTCCGCTGGGAGCCCTGGAGAACCTACCCGCTTCATTTCCCACCAAACCTGTCAGGCCTATCCTGATTCCACACCCAGGTTCTTGTTGTCCCACTTGCCAGAGCCACCCTTTCATGAGTCTCTCCATTGTTCTTTACAATTGACCTACTCCATGAGGCCTCCACTCCTGCTCCTGTCTTAATTACTTCCATTTCCATCTGATTCCTAAACATTTAATATTAATCCACCTCTTTGACACTCAATCATATACTCTCTTATGCACATATCGTCCCTTTCTAACTGGGTTATAGTCTCCTTGAGGGCAAGGACCAGACATGTCATATCTCTTCTGATTTCCCTTGGTATCTAGTGCAATATAATTTAAATTGTAAATGATCAAAACACCTTTTGAATAAACTTTGCTTTTATAATGCATTTCTGCAAGTATTATAGAAATTTTGTTAACTTAGAGTTTTTATTTAAAAGAATGTCAGAAAGACGATTTTATCACATTGGATCATAAGATATAAAGAAGGGGAGCTAATAAGATGAATTTTTCAAGACAAAAATATGAAAATATGACATATCTAAATATATTTTCCATATTTTGTGGTCATAGGACTCTACTCAAAAGTTTAACTTTTGGCCCAAGTTAACTTTTTGGGACCAAGTAGGGTATGGGTGGGTAAAACTATCAACTTGAAATTACTGCATACTCACAATTTATTTATTCTGTTGCACATAAAAGAGATGAACACCAGCTACATCAACAAAATAATTTACTGAGTTAGCTCATAGAATGAAATGGAAGACTGGAGAAACTAGGCTTGGGTATCCCTAGGGAGTCAAGGTAAGGAACTGACAGAAGGCCTCTTCAATACACTACTATTGGGATCAATAAACTCGAAATAGTTTTCTTTCATTATTTATAGCCTTTCATTCAAGATTCAGGGTCCTAGGAGAGAAATTTTACTGGCCTTGCTTGGGTCAGGTACCACTCTACAGGTCAAGATCAAGGAACCTTGATGAATAGTCCCACCAACTGTTTAGCATAAGGAAGACCCAAATCCCCTAAAGGAAAAGGGGCACCATTACAAAAGGGAGGAAATGAAAACTAGTCTGTATAATCTCCTTACAGAATACAGAATATCAGAGAAGTAGCAAGTGAGAGATATCTAAGGAATAGAGAAAACTACAGGAGAAAGGTATTACCCTGACAGAAAACAATAAATCACAAAATGGTATTTTTCACCATGCTCTATTGATACTACATGTATCTCAAACTACGAAACAAATGTCAGAAGCTGTTAGCCAATACTTTATAAAAACTTGTCTTTCTAGTCAGAGTTGGTACACATGAGAGCTTTGTATTTTAAAGGTTTGCTCTCTAGACTATTTCCTGTGAGAAGAATTTCTCTGATTTCTTGTCTTATGTGTTGAAATGTCACCCCAGGCAATGCAAGGTAAGGTAAGGCAAGGCAAGGCAAGGCAAGGAAAAGGTATTGGGTGGATAGAGGCATTTCTGTCTAGGTAGGTGCTAAAACTGGGAGAAAAGATATTCCTCCTCACCCTTTCACTCTCCCTCCTCCAGAAAATATTGGCTTTTTCATGATTCTATTGTTGTTTTTTTGGCCTATGTGAATGTGTACTTTTCCTAATGTTCCATAATTTGAAGATTTAAATGAAGGAGAATCTCAAATGCATTTTTTCCCCGCAACCTTTTAGTTTCATTAGATGTTTGGTTATTGCTGTCATACATTATCTAGTTTAGGGAATTAAGACTCTTTTCTTTAAAAGGGATTCTGAACAAAAATTGCAAAGTACTAAATTCAGGAGAAGACCAGAATTATATTGTTTACTTTTATAATAAAGTAAGTACTGGAGGGAGTAAACTTCTGGTGAAGGGGCATATATGATTACTTCAAAGGATTTTAATATTTGGAGTATTCTGTCTGCTAACACCATTGTGTGGTCCGAGAGACTGGATTTTAGATGCTACCGTTTTGTGCACAAATTGTAACATCTTTCAGTTCTTAGTTATTAGATATTGAAATATTAAAATATTGAAGATTCAGTTACTAAATAGTCAAGTTGTTTATGCAAAGGCCTATGGCAGGTGGGGACATGATTTTTGCCTAGTGCTCTAAATGTCAAAGTGAAAGTATTTACTGAAGCTTAGGTAAATTGATGGGTGTAACTATGACTCTTTTAAGGTAGCCAAATGTCTCACCATCTAATTAAGGATGTGAATGAATGGATGATTGATATTCCTAATGCCTTTCTCTATTATCTGATGAAACCACAGCCAGGGCAATGGCTTGGCAAAATCTTTGAGCAAAGAAGACTCTGTTGACCTTGACTATAAACCTGGCATGGTGAAGAGACACAAGGAAGTGTAGATTAAGTGGGAGCAGGGAGGTCAGGCTTTGGACTTCCAAATGCATTGCCACATATATTATTTCAGAACTTAGAAAAAGAAGAAACATTTTCAAATTTTTAAAAAATTATCATTTTGATACCAAAACTTAGTAAAAATTAAAAATAAAAATAGATAAATCTTACTTCTGAATTTAAAAATTCCCCTAAGTAGATTGATATAATAAAAATAGTGCATTAAACAAGGAAGATTTAATCCAATAATTCAAGGATAGCTTAATAGTAGAAAATACAGACATTATTACATTAAAAGTTATAAGGAAAAAATCATAATCATCTCCTTGGGTACTGGAAATGCAGTTGATAAAACATAGTAAGCATTCTTTATAACACTCAAAAATAGAAAAAATGAATGTTCATATAACTTGTGAAATAAACCTATCTTAGCCTCAGGGGCAGCACCTTGACATTTGAAGGCATTTCCACTAAAGTTAGAAACTAGACAAAGATATATACTCTTATTATTTAACATTATTTTGAGTGTCCTGTTCAATGCAAAGACAAAAGAAGGAAATCAGGAGTATAAAAGTTCAAAATAAGGAGGTAAAACTATCGGTTTGTAGATGATTATATAACTATATTTTATTAAGTGTTGTGTATACATAAAAGAATCATTTAAATGCAGGCAAGAGAATTTAGTAAGGTAGTAGGATTCAAAATTACCATACAGACATCAACAGATAAATCAAAGAAATAACCCCAATTATAATGTTAGTAAAAAGGATAAAATATCTAAAATAAAAAGAAATGTTGGGGACAACTTTAAACACTTAGAACACAAAAGTAGACTTGAACAAATGGAAATTAACACCATGTTCTTAGCTAGACTCAACATCATACAAAGTATTAATTTTCCTTAAATCGATATGTAAATTAACTTTAGTCCTCATGAAAACATCATCAGATATTTTTAGAGTCAGATTCAGAAATTTATATAAAAAAGGAAATAAACAAGAAGAGCCAAGGAAATACTGAAAAGCTATGCAATGATGGAGAGAGAGAGAGAGAGAGAGAGAGAGAGAGAGGAGAAACTTAGCCCCACTAGAACTTAAAATATATTTAAAATACTTTTTTTAAAGACTTGGTAATTAAATGAATGTGGTAATGGTGAGTGAATAGATAGATCAATGGATCTATCCAAATAAACCTATTCTTGCTAAGAATCTGCTTCCTGAGAACCCAAAGTGTAACAGTAAACCCAAATCAGTTATTTCAGTGGCTGGGTGAGGCTGGAAATGTGGTGAATGGAGATAAAATTGGGAAGGAGACTTTTAACTCTGTGCCTTTTTATAATTTAAAAAAAATGTTTACCTATGCCGCCATCTTGGTCTCTCCCAAATTTTCGACTTTTTATAATTTTAAAAAAGATTGGAGCCACATGTATGTATTATTTAAATCATAAATTAAAACATTTCAGGTTCACTTTATATGCCAGTGATATTTTATGCTTTTCCACGTGTATTTTTTGAAAACGTCTTTTATGTTTCAGTTTAGAAGGTATTTTTAATCCAAAATACTATGCCCCACCTCACTCTAAATATGCTTTTCTTTTCTGTTTTTGTTTAAGACCCACAGAGGCACACCTCCTGATCTCACCTTACAATGGAAATGAAGAAGTCACCTGATGGCGGATGGGGCTGGGTGATCGTGCTTGTCTCCTTCTTCACTCAGTTTCTGTGCTATGGATCCCCGATAGCCGTTGGAGTCTTGTACTTAGAATGGCTGGATGCCTTTGGTGAAGGGAAAGGAAAAACAGCCTGGGTCGGATCCCTCGCAAGTGGAGTCGGCTTGCTTGCAAGTAAGTGGGTAAATGTATGCTTCTCCTGACTCATTAGTCATTTAATTACGTTTGCTGCATCATTAACACTGTGTGCAAGGCGTAGTAGGCTATTTGTTTTTAAAGTATAACATGTTTTTCTTGCCTTCATTGAGATTATTTAACCACTCTTTCACTGTAATAAGCTTGTGTGAAAACACAAATTCCATAAGATATTCATTCATTCATGTCTTTATTCATTTATTGGCTACTGTGTGCCAGACAGTGTGCTAGATGCTGAATATGAAAAGATGAAGAGCAAACACATCATTCTGTCCTTAAGGGGCTCACAGTCTCGTGAGAGACACACTTCCATGAGTAAGAATGATACAGGGAAATGAGCGCAGTGATTCAGGAAATGATTCAGGCATGTCCACTGAATGCTGGTAGTCCTATCACATGTTTCATAATTATGCCTCTAATTCAGATATGCTGTGATCAAATCACATGTTCTACATTTGTATCACCTTTATAAGAAAAATTTTACATGGCAAAGGGCAGTCCCATCTCACAATGATGACGCTATTAAGGATTTTAATATAGTGTTTTTTAATAAGATATATGTGATATATTTTGTGTGACCTTCACATAATGTCTCCAAAAGTAATATTCTTGATAAACATTTATATCTGATATAATAGTGATTCCTATAATCTTTACAGAGAAAATAGCAGAGGGGATTTTATTTTCATTTTAAGACTTAAAATCATATGGCACTTCAATTTCTGGTGTAATAGTTTAAACTCTGCGATAATATTTAGTGATTATCACTCTAACTTGTTGGCAAACTTACAGGTGTGCTAAACTGGTGACGTAGATTGGATCATTAGCCCCAGGGTATCTTCCTGTGTGCTGTGAACTTGACATGATTTGTTGAGCAAATCACAATTTCTATTCTTACGGGGAAAATAAGGACATTTAATATAGAAATTTGTAAGGTATTTTTCAGCTCTAAAATAATTTGGAATGGAAATAAAATGCATTAGCCATTTCTTTTTTTAAAATGTTGTCTTTCCTAAATCATAAAGGGGACTTCTTAAAACAAAACAAAATGAAACAAAAACAGTTGCTTCCAATTGATGTTAAATTAAAACTAAGACTTGCTCCTAATGACTATGTACAGTGAGTGACTGGTTATTAGACTTGATGGTTATTAGACTTATTGTGATGATCACTTTTGTAAGGTATAAAATGTTGAATCACTATGTTGTGTACTTCATACTAATATAATATTGCATGTCATTTAATAATTAAAAATAAAGTAAAACAATAAATACATCCAACTTAAAAAAACAAAAACAAGACTTGAAAAACAATGTTGGATCATCTGGCCATGTCGCATAAGATCACTAAACATAACCAAACAAATGAAAATTATACTGTCATTTTGAGCTCAAGATAAACAGTAAAAGTTTGCCCAAGATTTGTTTGAAAGGGTTTTTACCACCCTGAACATGCATGATCTTGTCTGAAAGGGTTTTTCAAAATGTGAATTGTTTGTAAAACTGCAAAGTACAAGTGGATGATCATTTATATGTTAATATACATATTAATTTTGAGAAAATGATCTAATGTGAAGGGGAGAGAATTTTTTAATGTTCTCCAGTTAGTCACCATTTTTATCAGCAGATATTAAGTTAAACAGAAATGTAGCTACCTTGGTGGTCAGAGCTGAGGCTGAGACTCTGAAAACGAAACTGCACTCTATCCTTTTTCTAAGTTAACTCTGTCTCGAGGGCCAGGAGCAGCTCCTGTTACTTGTAGGCAAGGTTGGCTGCATAATTTGCAGGCCCCAGTGCAAAATGAAAATGCAGGGATCTTGTTAAAAAAAATAAAGAAAACAATAGAACAGCAAATCATTGTGTGGCCTTGCTAAGAGCTAAGCCCTGTGTACTTGCATAGGTCACAAGCCCATGAAGCCAGCCCTGCTTGAGGCTGGAGATACAGAGTATCCCACGCCCTGTGTACTTGGATAGGTCACAAGCCCATGAAGCCAGCCCTGCTTGAGGCTGGAGATATAGAGTATCCCACGCCCTGTGTACTTGCATAATTGCATAGGTCACAAGCCCATGAAGCCAGCCCTGCTTGAGGCTGGAGATATAGAGTATCCCACCGAAGTTCAGAGGAGACAACAAGTACTGGTGTCGGGGGTGGGATGTTGGTCTTAAGTCAGAGACTACTTCAAGTCCTGGCTCTACCACTATTTAGCTGAGAGATCTTGTGCAAGTCACTTAACTTTCATGTCATTAACTAGGAGAGGAGGTACTTGGAGCAGGTAATTACAGCTTTTGAAGATGAGCATAGAATAAGGAGACCAAAGGATTAGACAATGAGGAAATGGTGGGAAAAAATGATGGCTGAAGAGCTACCCTTTAAGGGGGTGTGTGTGTGTGTGTGTGTGTGTGTGTATGTTGTGTGTGTGTATGTGTGCACTTGATTGTTGTCCACTGAACATATGTGATGTTGGCTTCCCTTGGCTCTTCATAGCATAAATTAAAGGACAAATCCTGAAAACTATGGTAATATAGAATTAGCAAGAGGGGTCTATAAGTATGTGCACCACATTAACCATTTACTTTTTTGAGAACTTTGTTCTACAGAGAAACAAATAGATCAATATCTTGGAAATGGAAAAATATCTCATGTTGGTGATTCAAATGATTGTCATTGGTTCTTAACCAGGGGGATTGTTAGAATCACCTATAGAAAAATTTCAGCATATAATCACCTGGATTTGATCATTAGTCATTCTAAGTCAGTCAGTCTACACTGGGACCCAGATATGTGAATTTTTAAAAGCCCCAACGTGATTTTCAGTTGGGAACTACGTTTAAGCCTCTCTATTTAGAATTTCTTGATGTATGATTTGCTTAGACTTATTTATAAAGGGAACTATTGTATGTTTCTGCTTGGATGTGGCACTGCTTCTGCCACATAAATCATGAAAAATAAATTATGTTCAATGGTTCTGTTTTTTTTGTGGGGTTTTGGTGAAAAACACACGTAAATGGGCATCTTTGCATTCTTTTTGATAAAAGATAATCTATACATATGTGCATATATATATATATATATATACATCTTTTTTATAAAAGATGGGCTTATAAAAAGTTGTTTTAAAAAAAAAAAAATTTTTTTTATTGATTTCAGAGAGGAAGAGAGAGGGAAAGAGAGATAGAAGGATCCATGATGAGAGAGAATCATTGATTGGCTGCCTCCTGCACGCCTCCCACTAGGGATTGAGCCAGCAACCCAGTCATATGCCCTGACTGGGAATCAAACAGGTGACCTCCTGGTTCAGAGGTCGACACTTAATCACTGAGCCACAACAACCAGGCTACAGTTGCTCTTAAGTTCAGGAATATGTATGCATTACTGGAGTTTGTCCAAAAAGCCAATTTCCTACCCATCTGTGAGTGGTATGGAGAGGGTGGTGGGCCCAGGAGTCTTCTTTTAACTAGTTCCCCAGATGATTCTGATATAGGCAGGTCATATCATATGTGAGAAAAATGTGTTATTTTCTTTCCTCAGTTTTGTCCAAAGAAGGCAGGGTAGGCATCATCTTTGATTAGTTCTGTGATGTGACCTCTGGAACTTTACAATTGAGCAAGGCAACAGAGTAAGTACAATTGCCCAGCAGCATAGAAATTCTATTCTTCATGTACTTGTCCCTTAAGTTCTCGAAGTGCCCTGTGTGCCTGGCTCAGTCCAGCCACTTTCACTTACTTGATCTTAGTTTATCCTAAAAACAACACACTGAGATGGGCATTATTGTCCTTCAGGTTGAGTGACCTAGCCAATTTGAAACCCATTCTCTAAGAGAAAGTGGCACCTGAGTCCCAGTTTTCTAACCTGCTAAGCCTATTTCTTCATCTTTAAATTGAAGGCAATAAAAGTACCTACCTTACGTGCTTGTTGTTTAGAACAATTGGGGTAGTGCTTGGCATATGGTAAGTGCTCAATAAATATTGCTTAGTAGGGAACCAGAGTTACCCACAATAAAATTATTTTCCTAAGCAGTCCCAAAGAATCTGTAAAAGAAAGGGTCCCTTCAGGATGAAAGACAAAGACATTTCTAGAGGGGTGAGCAGGAGGGAGAGCTAGAACTTTGTCAAGATTGTGTCTAAGCATCTGAAATTTAAAGGACCACCACTTGTCTCTGACAAACCTAGATTTGGACAGTAGTTGAGTAGCATATTAGAGCTATGAAAAAAAATGCAATTCTTAACTTTACAGTCTTCATAATCTTAATTCCTTCTCTTTGAAACTTGAGTAGTTGAGGAGAAAATACTTCTTCCTCTGGCCTGATTTGTTTGTGCAGGTTATCCTCAGGATGCATAAAGATGAGTACCAAAGAGCCTACCTCTCTGAGTTATATATTGATAACAAGCTCACCATCATTATACTCCCCCACAGTCTCCTCTCCTCTGTGCTAGAAGGGATTAGTAGTCTCAAGGAAGAGACAGGAAAAAGAAAAGGTTACTGATAATTTGAGACATCCCAAATATCAAGGAGAATAGCAGGAACCAGACAATCTTTGGAGTTTTATAAGATAGGTGGGCCACACAGGAGGATGGGCTGTATAAGGTGGACGGTCAGGAAGAGGGCGGGCCATGCAAAGTCCTCATATGCACAAGTGTGGAGTCTGCACTGCAGATGATGCACTTTGGTTGAGTAAATTTGTCTGGAGAAGGAGAGATTGTGATGGCTGGGAGGTGTGATGGTCATTGTCAATTTGGCTAGGCCACATTCCCCAGTTATTCAAACACTAATATAGGTGTTGCTGTGAAGGTATTTTGTAGGCATGCTCAAACTCCATAATCAGTTGACTTTTAAGAAAGGATGATTATCCCAGATAATCTGGTGGACTAATTCAATCTGTTGAAAGGCCTTAAGAGAAGAGATGAGCTTTTCCAGATTAAGAAGTTCTGCCTGTGGGCTGTAGTTCAGCCTGTGCCAAGTTCTCACCCGCCCTTCCTTGCCTAGCCAGATCCCACAATTGCATAAGCCAATTCCTGGTGATAAACCTCTTAATATATAGAGTTGGTTTATAGTTGTGAGTACATGGAACACAGCTTATTCTTATATTATGATTTATTAATTATATTATTTTCCGTAAGAACAACTGTAAACCTATTGTTGCCCCAACCTACATGTCTTCTTCTGGTTCTGTTTCTCTGGCTAAAACCTGAATGATACAGAAGGAATGAAAGGTAACTGAACTAGTTCAAGAAGGGTGGGACCATTTTTTAGACAATAGAGTTGCTGAAACAGCAGGGAGATCTTTTGTTTCTACAAAGTCCCTCAAATTGCTGAGTCAATAAATCTATCCCTAAATTAATCTAGTGCAGGGATGGAAACATCCGCCTGTGGGCCGTGTAAGGCCTGAGAAGTCATTTGGTCTGGCCCTGCCAAGGCAACCACAGGTGGGACTTGAAATTCAATAAATCTAGGAGCTATTTTTCATGGCAACATAAATTTTTGTTAAGTGATTTATATTAAGCAGATGATGTTGTAAATATACAAATGGCCCTTGGCAGAAAAAAGGTTCCCCACCTCTGTTAAGTGAGTCATTATGGCCCACAGGCTTGTTGAATGTGAGTGCTGGCTGGCAGAGCTGGGTGTGATCATATATGTAGAGTTTACTCCCAAGCACTGTTACCTCTTTCAAGCAGGACTGAAATTCTGCCTCCTACAAAGATTCTGTTACAGTGGCCAGTTCACAGAGTATTAGGTAGTTCCAGGATTGGTGAGAAGAATGGCAGGTTTTAGTTAAGCTCTCCTCCATCCCTACATAATACTGTCAAACTAACCAACAAACAAAGCAGTCAATACTGTACATAGAATCAAGGATTTGAGTGGGTGCGGCTCCTTAGTGCCTTTCTCTTCCTCAGAGAGATGATGAATTTAAAATTCTTGCTCTCAGGAGGTCACGGTTCGAGTCCCGGTCAGGACTCATGCCTGGCTTTCGGGCTCCAGTCAGTGATTCTCTCTTATCTTTGATGTTTCTCTCTCTCTCTCCCTTCCTCTCTGAAATCAATAAAAAAAAAATATTTTTTTAAATAAAATAAAATTCCTGGTCTCAGCAGGAGGAAGGAGTGCTCTTTTGTTGGGTCCCTTGCTTTATAGGAGGAAGGTAGGACTCTTGTGGGCCCAGTCTACTCAGCTAGGAAATCCTTGTTCCACTGCAATCACAACCTGGTTACTGCTCTATTTTCTTTATCATTGTACCATTGTTGTAGGCAGCTAGAATGGCACTGGGTGTTAGACTGGTAGGGTCAGACCAGACCTGGGTTCAGCAACTTCAGTACTTGAGTTCTGGCTAGGAAAGAATTCAGAGCCAAGACTCAAACTATAAGAGAACATTTATTTAGAAATCACAGAGGTAGAAGAAGTAATTCATAGAAGAAATGGGCTGAGGAAACAAGTTATAGAGGCCAAGGAGGGCCCTTGGAGCTTGGAAGTGAGGAAGGTAATGGTAACACCCCTAAGGGGAGGGAGGGGAGAGGGAAAGGTGGGTGTGTGCCCTCAGGCGGGAGAGCCCACTCCGTACTCAGTCCTAAGAGTTTTATGGGTGGAGATTTTAGGGCAGGTCTCAGGGAAAGATCTTAATAGGATATTTATCAGCTTTCCAGGTGTGTCCTTTCAGGGTTGGTGTCTCCACTGATTGATTGGTCGGTGCCAGGACTGGGGGGTCATTATTCAATGCAGCTGGTCCTGAGGTCAGCATGGGGTCGCTTGTCTAGTTTTGCTGCTTTTCTGGTCCTGGAGCTGAAATACAACAGAGGCCAAATGTTATCTCTAGTGAGGAAAGGTCAGGGGTCCAAACAGCATGACGAGCCATATGCTAGGGGAGGGAAGGTCACCCTAGGGCAAGGTCCCACCCTACAATTGTCCTTTGCTAGGCACCTGAGGCTTTCCATCCTGGTGACCTTCTGTACCTGGCCCATCGTCCTTGCTCTGCTCATGTCTGTCTAAGTGCCTCCCACACCATCGGCCTACATATGGCTTCAGTGAAGCAGGCCTGGCCATCTGACCAATTTTGGGACTCTGAAACTTTCTGGAAGAGAGAAGGGCATGGAAGTGAATTTATGTCCTGAAGGGAATAATTTCTTTCCCGAAACTATCTAATAATAATAATTACATATTGGAAAATCACATAACCAGACTTCATGGCTCAGTTCAAGACTTAGTTCCTTGGCCCCTGGTGATCTCCCTGTTCTGTAAACCCAAAACACATGATCTGGACCTTTCTTTTGGTGCTTATTGCCAATGACATTAGATTCTTATGTGTGTTTATTTTGTCTTTTGGTCTAAGTCCTGGATCAGAGAAAAGATGTCAGGTTTTCCTGTCGCATTGCTGTACATTAATAACAAACAATCGGGTGCTTATTGCCAATGACATTAGATTCTTATGTGTGTCTATTTTGTCTTTTGGTCTAAGTCCTGGATTAGAGAAAAGATGTCAGGTTTTCCTGTCGCGTTGCTGTACATTAATAAACAATCAGAAGGATAAATGAAGAAAACAATCCCATTTACAATTGCATCAAAAAGTATAAAATACCCAGGAATAAACTTAACCAAGGAGGTGAAAAACTTCTACTCTGAAACTGTAAGACATTGATGAAAGAAATTGAAAAGGACACAAATTAATGGGAGAATATACCATGCTCATGGATTGGAAGAATTAATATGGTCAAAATGACCATATTACCCAAAGCAGTTTACAGATTAAAAGGAATTCCTATCAAAATACTAATGTCATTCTTTTCAGAATTAGAACAAATGGGACCACAAAAGACCCCAAATAGCCAAAGCAATCTTGAGAAAGAGGAACAAAGTTGGAGGTATCACCTTCCCTGATCTCAAACTATACTACAAAGTTGCACTAATCAAAACAGGATGGTACTGGCACAAAAACAGACACACAGGTCAATGGAGCAGAAGAGAGAGCCCAGAAATAAACTCTTGCTTATATGGTCAACTAATCTATGACAAAGGAGGTAAAAATATGCACTGGAGTAATGACAGGCTCTTCAACAAGTGGTATTGGAAAACCTGGACAGGTACATGCAAAAAAGAAAACTGGACCACTCTCCAACAACATATACCAAAATAAACTCAAAATGGGTTAAAGACTTAAATGTAAAGCTTGAAACCATAAAACTCCTAGAAGAAAATAGGAAGTAAACTATCTAACATCACTCTGAGTAATATCTTTTTGGACATGTCCCTTGAGCAATGGAAACAAACAAACAAATAAATGTGACTACATCAAACTAAAGAGCTAATACACGTCAAAGGAAACCTTCAGCAACACAAAAAGGCAACCTTACTGACTGGGAGAATATATTAGCAAATTAAAAATATCTGATAAGGAGCTGATACCCAAAATATATAAGAAACTCATACAACTCAATAACAAAAAATTAATCTGATTGAAAAATGGGCCGAGGACATGAAAAAAACATTTCTCTAAAGAAGACATACAGATGGCCACCAGACATATGAAAAGATGCTCAACATTACTAACCATTAGGGAAATGCTAATCAAAACCACAATGAGATACCACCCCACACTAGTCAGAATGGCTATTATAAAAAAGTCAACAAATAATATGTTGGTCAGGATGTGGAGAAAAAAGAATCCTTGTGTACTGTTGGTGGGACTGCAAACTGGTGTAGCCCTTGTGGAAAACAGTATGGAGATTCTTCAAAAACTATGGCTCAGAAATTCCACTTCCTGGTATTTATCAAAATAAAATGAACACAATCATTTGAAAAGATATATGTACCCCTATGCTCATTGCAGCATTGTTTACAATAGCCAAGATAGGAAAGCAACCCAGGTGTTCAATGATAGATGAATGGATAAAGAAAATGTGACATACGCACACACACACACATACACACAGACAGAGAAAGACAAATACCATATGGTTTCACTTACATGTGGAATCTGAAAACAGACAAACAAACAAAACAAAAAGATATTCATAGAAACAGAGACCAAAGGGATGGTTACTAGAAGGGAGAGGTTGAGGGAGAAGTGAAAGGGGAATATAGACAACAATATTGTAACAAGTGTACATGCTGACAGATGATTACCAGAATTAGTGGAGTGATCATATTTTAAGGTTTAAAAATGTTGAATCACTGTATTATACATCTGAAACTAATATAACCAATATAAGATTGTATACCAACTACACTTAAATAAAAATAAATTTTTGAAAAAGATGTCAGCTTTTCTCTAAGTAAGCAGCAGGTGGCAGTGTGGAAATAGAAAAATTTTTTAAAGCAGTTTTCAAATTGCCATTTTCATGTCAAAGAATTTCTAATCATTTTTTTCCTTAAGCTTAATTTTTTCAAAGATTCATGTATTAGGCAAAAGTGATTTAAGAATTTATTACACCTTCATCCCCACCCCTAGCTTCCCAGACTCTGGATTTCCTTGTGGAGTTAATAACATGCATTAAGGAACATAGATTTGAAGTCCTACTTTGAGGATGAAACAGGAAACTTTTTAATTATGCCAGCAATAATATCTGTGTTTCAATTCCGTTGTGCTTATTACATTTGTAAACACTGACTCTCAATGTAAATGCAATTTGTTAAACAACAGAGAAAGGCCATGCCCTTATGGTGTCAGACAACCGTTTATGAGATTTGAATCTTAAAATCATGAAGTATCTAAGTATTTCTCATTGGGTACACAGACAGCTCAACTATTAGGAAAGTTTGGTATTTCAAATGAATTTTTTCTTTTAAAACATGGGCACAGAATATTCCCCTCTGTGTGTCATATAAATATTTCAGTGTATTCTGTTCTGGCTCACACTGGAGAGGACCTGAAATGGCAGGGGTCAGTTCATGATCAGGGAGAAATGTGAAAGAGTCACAGGTATTGAGAGCTAAGTGCTATCTCAGTGGTCATAACCTCGTCTTAAATTAAATATGCACTTAAGCCATTCTCTGGTACAGCAGTTCTCCCTTATCTGCAGTGGATATACTGGTATTCCACTGGGTACCTGAATCCGTGGATAAGTATCCAGCCCTATATAAGCCATGCTTTTTTTTTTATACATCCATACTTATGATAAAGTTTAGTTTATAAATTAGGCACAGTAAAAGATAACAATAACTAATACTAAAATAGAGCGATTATCACAATATTCTTTATGTGAATGGCATTGGGGCCATTATTAAGAAAATAAGGGTTATTTGAACACAAGTACTGTGATACTGAGACAGTCAATCTGATAACCAAGAGGGCTACTGAGTGACTAACGCATGGATAGCATATACAGTGTGGATACGCTGGACAAAAGGTTAATTCACCTCCTGGACGGGACAAAGCGGGATGGCGAGAGATTTCATTATATGTTGCTCAGAATGGCACGCAGCTTAAAATTATGAATTGTTTATTTCTGGAATTTTCCTTTTAATGTTTGCAAACCACAATTGACTGAGGGTAACTAAAACCATGGAAAGGGAAACCATGGATAAGGGTGACTACTGTAATTGGCAAGAATGCTGGCCTTGGGGTCTTTGGATTCTGGCTCTACCACTTACTGACAATGAGACTATGGGTGGATTTCACCATTTCTCCTTTTGACATTTCTTAAGACTTTTTTTTATTGAAATAAAAAATACATACAGAAAAGTTTATATATCATGAGAGTATAGCCCAGTGAAATTTTCACAAGCTCAACACACTATCAAATGAGCACATTTACATCCTTCCATGTAAATGAGACTATTGGGCTAAATAACTTAATATCCTTTTATTTCTAACTAGAGGCCCAGTGCACAAATTCATACACAGGTGGGGTCCCTCGGGGTGGCCTGAGGAGATCAGGCCCCAGCTCGAACCCCCAGCCTCGCGGCCCTGCAGCCCTGCCTGGAACCCCGCCTGGCACCTCGCCTTGGCCTGGAGCCGCCCGCTCACCTGCTCCACCATCCTGCCGCTGTCCCAATCTCGTCAGGGCCCATTGGGGCTGGCAGCACCTCCACTGCTGCCCACTGCCAGCACTACATCACCAACGTCCACCATGTTCCGCGCTGCCCCCTGGTGGTCAGCGCACATCATAGCTAGTGGTCAAACTCCCAGTCGAACTCCTGGTCAAACGACCACCTGAGGGGACAATTTGCATATTAGGCTTTCATTATATAGGGTATGTTAATCTCTGTAGTTGTAGGTACATTCCAGATACAGTGCTGGTGGGAAGGAATTTCACTAGCACTTAATGCTATTCCATGAGAAGTTGCCCACCTATACATAGAACAGATCTAGGTAATGGTCACTTTTGCCTGTCGGTCAACAGTGTGCTGCCTTCCCCAGATTCCAGGTTACACATGGAATGTAGGACAGTGGAACAGACCGACCCATCCCTGGATGGGAGGGTGCTTTTCCATTTGGCCAGAATATTCTCTAGGAAGAGAATAACGACTTCAACCCCACCTCTTCCCTCCACAGGGTTGCAATTGCTTGTATTCAATCAATCAACACATCCATCTGCATCATCAATTATATGACAGGTCTTGTGCTGGAAAGAAGCTCTGGATAGGAAAGGTGCCTGGGACATGCAGGAGCCAAAAATCCTCAGAATATGAGGGTTAAGACCAAGGTCGCAGGAGTCAGACTAACTGGGTTTTTACTCTGTTTCTATTCTGGTGGCGCTGCTGCTGCCGCTGGCATCACTGAAGAATGAGCACAGTTTGGGCACTTCCTTGTGCCAGGCCTTGTGATCAGCGTTACACCTGCGCTCTTATTTGTTCTCCCAGGAAACGCTATGAGGTGGCCTCAATTTCAGATGAAGAAACTGAGACACAAAGAGATCAAATAAGTTGCCTGAGATCAAAGAGCCAGCAGGTGGTAGTGCTCAAATTTGAAGAAAGTCTCACTCAGAACCCCCCACTTAACTATGTGACCTCACCCCCATCCTGACACGTCAATTTCCTTATCAACAGAAATGAGGGTAACAATAGTATCTACCTCCCAGGGTTGCAGTAAGATGAAAATGAAAGGAGGTTGTTTATGTGAAGTACACAGTGTCCAGCACATTGTATACACACTGGAGATGCTTATTATTATTTTAGTGTTGTTATTTTATGATGCAAAGAATCATTTTACACTTAGGGTGGGATGGATAATGATTGTGAAAAGGAGATGACTGGGACATAAGTGAAGGTTTCATTTCTTTTTTTAGGTCCTGTCTGCAGCCTCTGTGTCTCATCGTTTGGAGCAAGACCCGTGGCGATCTTCAGTGGCTTCATGGTGGCCGGAGGCCTAATGCTGAGCGGTTTTGCCCCTAACATCTACTTTCTGTTTTTTTCCTATGGCATTGTTGTAGGTAAGAAACCTAACCACTGTAACTTTCCTAAGCTCCAAGAGCTCATCATAACTTTCCCAATGTCCGCTTCATTATTTAGTTAATATAGGAGGCGAAAATGTTCATTAATAATTTACTATCATTGGTCAGTTCACCAAAAATTGTTGCCTTGGTAAAATGTCCATCAGCGAATCAAAATATTTGAAATGAAAAATGTGTTTTAACAGTGCACCTTATGGTTTCTTTCAAGGGGCAGGAAGGCATTTCATTTCCGTGCTTGTCTCTAAAGCACACAAAAAGGAATAAAGAGAGGGGGCAATAGGAGACATGTATGTGACTAACATCTGTCATTTCTCACTGACCTAGGGAGTGGTCCCTTTCATATTGGTCGGTTAAGCAGGGCTGTGTTCTAAACATCCTGCTGTGTCACACCATCTGTCATCACGACCCTGATCACAAAGTCAGAAGAGAAGTAAAGAGTAGATTGTAAAGCACATAATTTGTTTTTAAGATAAGGCATGATTGAAGAACACGGAGTGGTGGGGATGACTGATGGTGACCTTGATTACAGGAGGGGAAAAGCAGAGCGCTCGGGGCTTGAGAGTTCTTTGGGGGTTGGGGGATGCTTTGGTGATGTGCTCTACTAATTGTATTCAATGTTTAACATCATCAGATTCAATATTTGTAGGAGCTGCTTGTAGGGAATTTGAAAAAGACTCCCGCTTTTTAAATTTTTTCTTAGTGTCTGAAAAAGCCTAATTTGTTGACTACCAATATTTCTCTCTTTTACTTGAGACTGTTTCCCCAATCCTATATAATCAAAGGCTAATATGCAAATTGACCGAACAGCTGAACGACCTGTCTCTATGATGCACACTACCACCAGGGGGCAGACGCTCAATGCAGGAGCTTCCCCCTGGTGGTCAGTGCACACCCCCAGGGGGAGTGCCACTCAGCCAGAAACCGGGCTCATGGCTGGCGAGCACAGGGGAGGTGGAGGGAGCCTCTCCCGCCTCCATGGCAGTTGGACATCGCCCGAGGGCTCCCGGACTGCGAGAGGGTGCAGGCCGGGCTGAGGGACCTGCCCCCCTCCCCCAAGTGCATGAATTTCATGCACTGGGCCTCTAGTAATAAATAATAGGAAAAATAGCAGCTAGCATTCACTGAGTACTTACTGTGTGCCAGGGTCTGCACTAAGTGAGGTATCTGATCTCATTTAAACTTCCCAAGAACCTGTTTTATAAAAAAGGAAGGTGAAGCGCAAAGTGAAATGACCAACTAAAGCAACATAGCGAGAACACGTGGGGTAGGGTCCACTCAGTCTGACACCACATCCTGACTCTTTTACATTTTTGTAATTGTTTTTAGTGCTTTTAGAACCCAAAGTTTATTTTAAATTTAACTACATGCCCTAATACTACTCAGATATTAATCTAATATCTGAGAGCACATATTATATGTTTGATATTTTATCTCTATAAAGCTTAAGACAGTTTTGAACCTGTAGCTACAGATATATTGAGTAATCATTTTGCATTCTTGTCTGAAATAATAAAAATAAAAATGTAGATATCTATGTTTATTCATGATGGGATTATTCCTTTCAGAACACAGGACAAATTATTTCTTCCAAGACAAAATTTATTTTTGGATTGTTCTTTTTGCATAGGAAATTGAATCATTAAATTGAACCATTGGTATGATTTGGGTATCTTCCCTAAACTCTGGACTAATCATTTAAAATTTCACAGGGTTTTGCTCCTACTCATGGTTTCTAGAGAAAGCCTTTATGAGCACATATTCAAAGTTTTCACTGACCTAAAAACTAACAAAAAGTGACACATTTGCATTACCTATAGATACAAATGATTTTTTAAAAGAAAAAATTAGCTGACATTGCCAAAGATTTATATATGTTTGATTGTGTTGGAAGAGTATCTAAGGATATATACTAATAGAAAGAAAAAGACAAAATTAACTAACTCCCATGATTAAATTTTAAAATTTCTGTAGCAACGGAGAGAGTTTTACCAGCTTGTGAAATTGATTTGGTTCATGTTATTGGAACCTTTCAATAGCTAACCTGGTCCCCCTCCCCTATGAACCCATGGTCTTCAATTCATTAGATATTGGTCTTGATTTACTCTTGTGGCGGCTGCTGGTGGTGCTGGTGGGGTCACAGAGCATCCACTTGGCTTTCCCCACTATGGTAACTCTTACTCCACTGGCCAAGAAACAGTATGTAGAAGGTTGTACTAACATGTATGCCTGCTCCATTAAAAAGCAGCAACTGGGGAAATGACTGTTGGATGGATCCACGGACTCAGAGGGCCTGCTGTGAGCCAGACCTGGGCCATGATCCTACACATTACCTGCTTCCCCCAAGTGACCCCACTCTAAAGGGAGACCGTGTAAATACCTCAGGTTCCTAATTAACAATGTCAGCTTGTACCCAGAGTCCAACAACACTCAAAACACATCCCACTTATCCCGGTGAGTGATCACCTAAATGCCGCCGTGGTTCTCTGTGGGTAAAGAGTCAGGGTATGGTTATCTACTTGTCATTGTGGTTGTTGCAATGTTTCTTCCTCCCGGCATAACCAGCCTCTCCTCTAGTTGATGGATTCTGGTTCAAAACGGGCTCAGGTCTGGAGAATATGTATGACTCTGATGTGGTGATAGATGCATGATTTGAAATCATGCAACTAGGAGGAAGTGGCCAGCTCATGGAGAGACCCTTGGGCTTCGGGCAAGGAGACATAGGTTCTGTGAGCTTGAGCAAGCACCTTTATTTCCACAAGTGACTGTCCCCTCACCGGAAGAGGCGGGCTTAGCAACCTACTTCCTATAGGTCTTGTGGGGACTCTATGAGGCCAAGCAAAAGATTTGAGTTGGGTTTCAATTTATAATTAAAAAAACCCACCCACTCTGGTAATTATTGGGGCCCTGTGAGCTACTCCTTGCTAGCAGATTATTAACAGTTATTCCATGGTTGTCTTGTTTGTGGTTTTATTTCACCAGTAGGCTCACAATATAGGGCTCATAGAATATTTGTGAGATACATAAATGAGATAATAATGAATAGTGACACATCCATTCTGTCACCATTTGAAGTAGAGTATCCAATTGAAAAGGCAGTGACAGGAAATTATTACCCAGTCTAAACTCATTCTCCTTTCTGTATTATGAGTTCCTTAGGAAAACACAGGCAAGATGCAGTCTAATGATAATATTCATGGAGCACCAGCTCTGTGTAGAATTGTATTCTAAGCATTTTCATTCATCAGGAATGAATGAAATGGGCTCTTAAGATAGACAGACTGGCATAGGGAAGGAGCAAGCATTAACAGGAAGGCTCTGGGGTCAGACCACGTGGGTTAACTGTATTAGATCCACTTGCCAGCTATGTGACTCCAGACAAGTTACTTACCTTGTGCTCTCATTTTTAAAAGTGAGCATAATAATAGCATCCAACCTATAGGGTTTTACAGATTGATGAGATAATGCAGTAAATAGTAGCTAGTATAAACATTATTATTAGTTTTGTGACTTTGGAAAATTATTTAATCTCTCTGGCTTCTATTTTTATTTTTTATAAAATGGGACTAATATGAGTACAGAGATATTGTGACTGCTCATGGGAGAATGTGTATAGAGAAGCACACAGAGGTATTTAATACACATTTGTTCCCTTCTCCTTGAATTTCTTTCTGACCTCTTAGTTCAAGAGCACAGTAGCAATTTTTTCCTACTAAATAAGCTCTATGGAATCAGAAATATTTATCTAACAGGTTAAAGAATATAGAAAAAATAAAGTAATATAGTATCATGTTTAATCATCCTATAAAAGATCAAAAGAATGCTAAAGTGTGTTAATTGGCATAATTCTGTTTTACCATTTAATCGATATTTAAAAAAATAACATCTTGAACATATGATGTTATCTTGTTCGGTTTTTGTGTAGCTAAAATAAATGGCAGCTTGCCAGTCTTTTCATTGGCTATAAACAATGCTGCCAAACCTGGTAATTAAGGCTCCTGTTTTCTTAGTAACTTTCCTAAATCAGAAAAAAAAAGGGTAGCGGGAGACTGTGGATGGGGTGGGATGAGGAGGTACAGAAAATATGTCCTTAATGAATTTCTCAAGTGCCTTTCCAATCATTTCTCTTTGCTTTTCTGAAAAGTACAACTTCAAGTCAATTTCTTTTATTCTCTTTCTCCATAAGATATTTAGTTACCTGATTACTGTCTTCTTAATATTCTCTTCTTGATTTTTGGAAAATTTAATTTTCTTTTCCTTCATTTTCTTGGTAACATCTGCATAGGGGAGGGGAAAACCACATTTGTAGAAAACATAGTTTGGGGAGGGGAAAACCACATTCATAGAAAATCTGATTCTCTTACTCTAGTTCTAGCTATTGAGATAAAGGTCATTCTCTATATATTTCCTTTAGCCATTAGTTTTATAAGCTTTTTGTTTTTAATGGTTATATCATTAAAGATAGTCTTTTGTCTCTCATTGATGTTCAGTTATAATAAGGAACTTTGATCTTCTAATTAGTCTCTGGCTATATCCACATAATGCCATAATACTCAGGTAAAAGTGAAAAAATGTACCAATATAATAGCTATTTTTAGTACCTTATTATATTCTAGGTACAGATATTAAATATTTTTTTAAAAAATATATTTTATTGATTTTTTACAGAGAGAGAGGGAGAGGGATAGAGAGTTAGAAACATTGATGAGAGAGAAATATCGACCAGCTGCCTCCTGCACACCTCCTACTGGGGATGTGCCCGCAACCAAGGTACATGCCCTTGACCTGAATCGAACCTGGGACCCTTCAGTCCACAGGCCGATGCTCTATCCACTGAGCCAAACCGGTTTGGCGAGATATTAAATCTTTTGCATTTTTTATGTCTCTTAAGACTTCCAGTTATCTTGTGAGATTGTTTTAAAGATAAGGAAACTAAGAAAGTTCAAGTAAACTCTCAAATTCCCAAAGTCATACAGCCGATACATGATAGAGTTGGGATTTGAATCTATACCTTTGCTCTTAACAGTCAATGTCATGTTCAGGAGACTTGGGCTAAGTATATAAAATTTAGAGTCATGTCAATTAAAAAAAAAAAAAAAGGCCAACTACTTGGACTTTTTAACTTCCCATGCAGATGTTTTAGGCTGAAAACGTAAGAGTACTGACATTTAACTACTTTAACCTACATTTAGCTGCCCTACACTTGGATGCTCTAACTTTATTTATCTTTTTTAGCATCCTAAGTTACGTTCTCATTATTTCATTTCCAGGAATAGATATTTCTGTAATACTATGTGCAATTGCCAATCCTAACCAACTCTTTGAACAGGAATATGACGTATTGACTCAGATATTTAAAGAGGGTGTTGAAATGCTTGTTTCAGAATATACTGAAATTAATTCTCCAAAATGACCAAGAGAGAAGTCCCTACACTTTAGTGACCAACTGTCCCAGTTTGTCCAGGACTAAGGGCTTTCCTTTGATGTGAGGCCTCTAGTGGTCAAACGGGGGAAGTCCTGGGCAAATCAGAGTAAATTGGTTCCCCTCCGGCACACACAGAGTCTGGATTGTGTGGCTCAACCCTTAGCACGTCTTAATATTGCATATTAGAATGCACTGTTACTAAAATATTTTATTTTTATAAAAATAATACTGCGGGAAGAAATTTTTATATTACAAATTCAGGGGTTCGATAGATGTCTGTTCAGTTTCACACAAAAATATGTATAATCACAGGATATTTAAAAATAATTCATAGGCACTTTAAAAAATATGTACACCATTTCAAATTTTTTATTGCTTGTCCCCCCAAAATAAACCAAAATTTCATTTTCATGATTTTATTCTTATGCTAGTTCTTAGAGGTATTTGCTTTCTGTATTCTGATTAAGAAGCATTTTATAGCCCTAGCTCTGTTGGTTGGGCATCTTCCTATACACCAAAATGTCACTGGTTCAATTCTCATTCTGGCCACATGCCAGGGTTGTGGGCTTGATCCCCAGTAAGGGGAATGCAGGAGGTAGCCGATGGATGGTTTTCTCTCTCCCTTTCCCTTCCCCTCTCTCTAAAATCAATAAAAATATATTTTAAAAAATTTTAAAGAAGGATTTTATAATATTACAGTATTTTCTTTCAATTTAAAAAATATACATATATTTTTATTTATATACCCATATAAATACTATATATATGTATACATACCTAAAATTTAAAAAATGATTGTTGTGTTCATTTTGCTTATATATTTTGAAAACTTGTCATGGACTTCTTTCCATTCAATAAATATATTTCTACAACATAATTTTTTATGGCAACTTTAACAGACAGTTTTTAATATATATTGATTGGCTGCCTCCTGCACACACCCCACTGGGAATCAAGCCCACACCCAGGCATGTGCCTGGACTAGAACTGGAACCGTGACCTCCTGGTTCATAGGTCTACACTCAACCACTGAGCCACACTGGCTGGGCTTGAGTTGAGTGTTTGAAGGACACTAGGATATGGCCAGGTGGACACAGGTTGGAAAGGAAATGAGTGGTGGGAGAGGACATCCCAGGAGTTCATGTGCCCCTAGGCTTGAAATAGAGTGCAGTCTTCCCATGGACGTTTGTTTAATGAATGCACAGTCATATGGGAAGTTGCAAATCTGTCAAAGTGTGGTTGTAACAGAGGCCAGTGATAAAGACTTTTGCTTGGACCTATTGTAGGAGTGTGATGTGATGAGCATTATATGATAGCAGTTTAGAAGGTAGAATGGTGGGGAAAGTACCACAGGCTAAAACAGAGACTGAGAGGCTCTAGCTCAGATCAGAAGAGATGAGGTGAACTGAGGCAGGGGCAGTGCAGAAAGGCAGGGGGGTGGTGATCATTTAAGCAGTGAGTGTCATAAACCAGCGGTTGCCAACTGGTGGTCCATGAGGTCCGAAAGGTTGGCAACCGCTGTCATAAACAGCTTGATGTCTGGGTTGATGCAAAGAGATGAGGGAGGAAAGGGCCTTTGAAGTTGTGGTCTCACCCTGAGGTGTGAGAAATGGAACATACGGTGTGAAAAGGAAATGTTAGAAGCTGTAAATATATTTAGTTTCCACCTATTTAAGTAAAGGAAACAATTATATTTTACTAATGTTTATGCTTTCAGTTGTTAGTGATACAGATATTTAGTTTTAAAATTATTATGCTTATACTGAAGGTTTATGCTCCGATTTTTTTCCCACTGTTGGAAGTCTAGTAAAAAAATTATCGGAGACCAGGGGATGCTTTAAGGCAGTGGCTTCCAACCTTTTTAGTCTTGGGTCCCTTTGTACTTTTTTATTTTAGGACACTCAAGGAGCTTTTGATTATGTAGATTATATTTATTGATACTTATCCTGTTAAGATTTACTATCTTAAAAGCTGAGAAATTTTAAAATATTTGTTTAGCAATTTATTTCAAGATAATAACAAACCCACTACATGTTAATATAACTAACATACTTATTATGAAAAATAACTCTATTTCTGCCTGGCCAGTATGGCTCAGTGGTTGAGCATCGACCTATGAACCAGAAGGTCTCCTTTTGATTCCCTGTCAGGGCACATGCCTGGGTTGCTGGCTCCATCCTCAGTAAGGATAGTAAACATCATCATTGATGTTTCTATCTCTCTCTCCTCTCCCTTCCTCTCTGAAAGAAATAAAAATATTTTTAAAAGAAAGAAAAACAACTCTATTTTTTCATAACAAAACAAAATTGAGAAGAGTAACATTGTTTTACATTTTCACAAATATTTTTAATGTTTGGCTTCTAGAAGACATCTGCATTCTCCTATCTGCTCTGTACTCAGTTGTTGCAATATGTTTTTCTGATTGAAGTGTATGAAGGAAATCTGGTCTCACACAAAGGTATAGTTGGAAAATGGAGGAGATTTTAATAGCTTTTTCAGGTAATTGTAGATATTCTTTTTTGTCATTCAGTAAGAGACAATTTTCTGAAGGTTAATTGCAATTTGGAACCTGATACCACACCAGTAGACTTTTGTGCCCTGTTATATTAAGTCCATTTGTTTAGTCTGTACTTTGATCTCTGCATTCAAGCCTGATTTTGTAACATCATGAATTGGTTATTTGAAAAATAACAGTTTGTTGAGTTATTCGAGAATTTAGAAATGTTGGCACATTTCATTATACATCTTAAAAATCATTTTTGTTAGCATCATCAGTAGGCTCATCAGAAAATCTATATGTATTGGGAAGTGGTCAAATTCATGGTGATAGACACAAATTTCCAAAATTCTTGTTTTTGCTGAAATTTCTATCATTGGTAACAATGACTGTCAGTTGTTTCCCTTATTAATTTGTTTTCCAGGAAACATCTGCCAAATACCCAAGTCTGAATAAACTACTTTGTCATACATTCTTTCAAATACAAACAAGGTTACATGAGAAAAGTGGCTATTTTAGCTGACTAGTAAAACGATTACATAAGCGCTTTCCTTGCAAAAATTGTAATTCAGACTAAGCATTTTTTTAAAAATTGTGTTTGTTTTTACTGTGAGCATGTGATGGTGAAGCATAGAAGGTGTAAAATTTGTCACCAGTACCATGATTTGTGCTAAGGCTCTTCCAGTTTTACTGACCATCCGCATAAATGTGAACACAATGTAAAAAAACAACAACAGAGAGCATCTTAGTATTATTATGAAAACAGTTTTGACTTTACGGGCTCCATGAAAGATCTTGGGGACTCTGGAGATGTCTCGTTAATAATTGCTGATTTAAGATCATCCTGATACAGACGTGGGGAGGCCTCATGCCACCTTCTGCTTTTTGAAAAGTTTAAAGAAAAGGCATTTCAAATGTATGCTACATTTTTAAAAAAGCGAGATGATCTTATCTGAAACCCATGGCCTTACAACAATTTTTTAAAACTTATTTATTTTTAGCCAAAATTACAAGTTTAAAAGTTGCTATTTCAACTTTTCTAGACTGGCATTTAGTAATTGTCTTTTTGTGTGTGTGTCTAAATGCCTAACATTTGTAAGAGCCCTAACAACCAAATCACAGGAAACTAAATTCATCCCTCTTCCTTAGTGAAGAGTAACTATTTTATTTCACAAAATTGATTGTCCAGAAACAAGTCTTATATCATGTCTTAAAGTGTTCTATATGTAGTAAAAGAACTGTATAAACCAGTCCAACTCCTGTTTTAGTTGTTAGTATTTCTTCCCTGAACTCAGACGAAAGGATGCTTTATTTTAAAAGGTTTATTTAAGTGTAATTGTTTTAATCTATCTCATTTTTAAAGAAGACTTTTTATGCAATCAAAGATGATCATCTAAGTCCTGGGTTATTTTAAGAGCTGATTTCCTAGAATGTTTATGCGATATATTTGTTAAGTCCAAGTATTTTTTCTAATTATAGTACAGGTAGCAATTAAAAGTAATGAAAATGATCTTAATAACTTATCTAATGGGCCATGGTTAAAATTCAGTTTTTAGACTGTAGCTTATGTGTTATTTATAGAGTGATTCTTAAGAACAGGTGATGTTGCAGATGAAAAGCAAAACGTTATGGGTTAGAAGCCAGAGGAAATTTTTATGAAAAACAAACTGAGGTCATTAGGTACTCAATAGGGATGAAAAGTTTAAGCTAACAAACAAGAGCTTTGGAGGAGATAAACATTGAACGTTGGGTATCAAGAAAGGGAAGTTTACATTTACAGAAAAGTAGAGAATAGTATAACAAACAACTATATGCCACTTACATTTAATAATTATTCATCTTTTATTTTATTTGTTTTGTCTTTTTTTGTGAAGATACTTTAAACTAAAAGACATCATGACATTTTACTTCTAAATAAGGTAATGTTGTTATGAGAATGTCCAAAGTGATGGAAGAATTTATCTGAGCCAAACGGAGGACATGCCTAGAAGTAAGATCTCAAGAGATTGAGAAAATGCTCCCAAGAATGACAGTTTTGCAGTTCTTTTTATGTATTTGGAATCAAAGGAGGGAATTTAAGGAGATTACATAAAATCTATTGGTGGTAGGTAAAGGAGATGGGAGAAAGCAAGTTCGAGAAATCTCCCAGGTTGGATAAAAAATGGAGGGATATATACTCCCTTTACATTGGTGGGTACAGGATAGTTAACATTTTAACAGTTACAGTAAGTAGATGGTGTTCAGGCACCAAGATCGTGTGCTCCCTTGAGGGTGGCTATACCTTTGAGGAGTCTGGAAAAGAAAATTACTCTGGCATTTCAAAGATGTGTTAACCTAAATGCACAAGTAGGATGGACAAGGCTTCAGGCAAAGATAAACCTTTTACTAAGAAAGTTATAGGCCTGGTGCTTAACTACTTACCATGACCTGCCCCAAAAGAAATTTATGATCAGCTCACCTTGGGAGGTTACTTTCAGTCACTGTGTTTGTCAGATTTATGACATAATCCCTTTTTTGTTTATAATAACTTTCAGCTCTAAAAGAAAAAAAACTTACAAGTATACATTTTACTGTGATGTGTTAATCTGAAGACAACTAGGGACATGCCCGAGGGTCTTTGTTTTGCAAACTGAGGTGTGCAAGCTATGAGCTCTTGCAAAATAGGTTGGGATGATGAAAGGGATTTTATAAAATTGTTTAGAGGACTTAGAGGAGGAAGAACAGTGAGCGAAGGACAAGAACTTGGGAAGGGAGGCAGAGATATTAAATGGGCACATTTGATTAAACTTTGCTATTTGGTATGTGATTTAACCATTTTCTCTCCCTACAATATCTTAATTTAAACTTGCATTATTCATTTATGCTTTATAAATTGGATTATTTTTGTCAACTTGTCCCTGACCTTGCGGTGTGTAGAGTGGAAACGGAGCCTACATAAATGTGTCCATTGGAGCTGCACGACTAGCATTGAATGTATCTAGGAATTCATACTTGGAAGAGTTTCAGCCAGTTGGTGACAGAATGCCCTATTGGAATTATTCCCCCCCTGTTTTTGCATTGAAGTAATATATGTAATTAATCTATGCAATGTCTTCTTTTGTTTAGGTCTCGGATGTGGCTTATTGTACACTGCAACAGTGACCATTACGTGCCAGTATTTTGACAGCCGCCGAGGCCTTGCACTTGGCCTGATTTCAACAGGTACATTTTCAAAATAAGTACAGTATTGCCCCTATTCAGCCTTCTAATCAAAGTTAAAAGTTGGAAAACAGATATGTGTAACTACTCCCAGCTACCACTCAGGTAGCACCTTTTATTTATTTATTTTTTTTGCTCTATTACTACAAGGAAATTTTATTTTCCACTGTAAATGTGGCATAGCGTTCAGAAAAGCCTAAGATAGACATATGATAAACCATTTATTTCAAAGGTGTGTTAACCTAGAGGCACAGCAACACTGGACAGGGTCTGCTTCAGGCAAAAATAAATCTTTTACTAAGCAGTTATAGGCCTAGGGAATGACAACCCAGCCCAGTTAGGAATTTATGATGGATGAGATCACCCTGTGAGCTTACTTTCCATAGAACCCTTTTTCTTTGTCCACAAATATATCAGAAAGAAAGCTTATGGGCCCAGTAAATTGAGAGTCACGTGCTGGTGAGAACCTTGCTGAAGGAAGTGGACAGCATGTATATAAAGCACCTTATCCCTGAGAAAGACAGGAGAAAAGGAAGGGAAATGGCGACACCATCAGAAAGACGGATGCTGATAGCTCTCGACCTCCATTTATTGTGAAACTTACAATTCCCACACAAAAAAAGTGGAAAAGACTGATTTATGAATATAGCTCACTGACCTATGTGCGCAGCCAAAGACAGGCTGTTTACTCTTGCTGTTCCTTTAATAATCAAGAGATGATCACTGCGGGGGTGGAGAATATAAACATAAAAGTTTCTGGCCTCTGATATTTTAAAGTGGTGCTTTATTTTTCAGTTGGATTTTTTTCCTAGGCTGTTTAGGGAATTTATCAAAGTTTCTGTAGCCAAATGTCTTATGAGTTTGGTTAGGAGATAAAGCTGCCAAGTTTACTAAAAGCTGTACGTTTACGTACGCTCCTTGTTAGTGAGTGCGTGTTCTTGGGAAGCCAGGCTTTCAGATACGCTGAAGAACTTTAGTAGTAGATCTAACCACAGGATCCAAATTAATGTTTTGTTCCTGAGGCCAACCCAGGGGCAGCAAAGTGATTCCAGATGGAATTATATCTAGCTGGATATTTACTCAAGGTGGTTTAAAGAAGCATTGGCAGGTGAGAAATGGGAATCATAGTGTAGGGAGAGACATGGCCAGAATCAGAGGACATGGCTAAGATAGAAATGGGAACAGAAATAGAAAAAACAAGAAGGAGAATCCAGAACGGTTGAAATGCAGTTTCAAGAACCCGACAGGATCTCCCAAAAGTGTGGGGAGTGTGATAATAGGCATGGCAGCTTAAAGGACAAGAGGTCTTACCTCTCTTATATATTTTTTTGTAGAGGCACTATAATGATGCAACAGGCACAGGCCCTGGAGTCAGACCTGGTGTTGAATCCTGCCTGTGTCACATCCACTAGCTCTCTGTTGATGGACAAGTTGGTTAATGGTTCTGTTAACTATTAAGCCTCAGTTTTATGAACTGTAAAGTGGGAATAAAAGAGTCCCATCAGGTTATTGGGAATATTAAAAGAGTTATTGTGTAAGACACATGGCAAGGGCTCTAAAAGTATTAGCCATTATAATTATGACCTAGATTTCCCTGAATCTCCAAATTTATTTGTGCTGAAGATGTTGAAAATTGTTTATTGAGAGAGCTGCTCCTGCTTTTCACTCAGTCTAGGGAGGAGGGCATAAAGACTTGAGCCAAAAATGGAGCTACTATGGACAGTCAAGACTTGGCAGAATTAAGGAGTTTACAGTGTCAACTCATAGGGAGCTAGGTGAGGCAAAATTAGGGAGAAGCATGAATCTACTGTCTTAGTCTGTTCAGGTTGCTATAAGAAAGTACCATAGAGTGGACGGCTTATAAACAATAGAAATGTATTTTTTATAGTTCTGGAGGCTGGGAAATCCAAGAACAAGGCACCAGCAAATTCAGTGTCTGGTGAGGGTCCATCTTCTGGTTCACAGAGGTCATCATTTCATTATGTCCTCAGATGGCCGAAGGGGAGAGGGAGCTCTTGGGGGTCTCTTTTATAAGGGCACTAACCCCATTCATGAGGGCCTCGCCATCATGACCTAATCACCTCCCATAGGTCCCACCTCCTAATATCATCACCTGGGGGGCTAGGTTTCAGCATATGAATTTTGGGGAACACAGACACTCAGTCTATAGCATCCAACTTCAGTGAAAGAGATGACAAGCAACATATAACTCACAGTAGAATATTTTTAAATTGAACAGAATAGTGAAAATCCTTGCAATATGGGACCTAGTTGAAAGGAGCCTAGGCATTAAATGAAGGTTTTGGGAACTCGGTCTTGCTCCGTAGGGGTTGGTAAACTAATGCCCATGGCCCAAGTCTGGTGTACTGCCTGTATTTGGACAGCTCACAAGCTAAGAATGATTTTTGCTTTTTAGTGTAGTTTTTAAAAATCATAAGAAGATATTTTTATGGCAGGGGAAAATGATGTGAAATTCAAATTTCAGTGCTCATAAATAAAGTTGTATTGGAACACAACCGTGCTCATTCCTTTACAAACCTTCTCTGGCCCCTTTCTTGCTTCAGGGGCAGAGTGGAGCATTTACGACAGAGATTGTATGGCCCTCTATGGCTTAAACATGTATTCTCTGGACCTTTATAGAAAAAGATTATTGGTTCCTGGTGTTAATAGTTAATCAAAGCTTGAGTATCTCTCTTACTGTTTCAGTAACTGAACCTCAATTACTATTTTCCCTCTTTGTGATAATATATAACTTAGACATGCATGGAAGCATAATTCATCCTTTATTTCACTTCACCATTTACACTGAGGATTTTTAAATTAGGGTTTTCTTTTTGAAAATTAAAAAATTATAGTTTTCAGTTTACACAGTTCCACAAGAAAGCTCTGAATTACTCTTTATTGCCCTGAAAGGATTCCTGCATCTTTCTAAGCTTTGGCTGCATTCTTGTGAGGTGTAGGCTGGGGAAACTACTGTCATTGTGTAATTTGATTGTGCTGTCCTATCATATACTTAGCACATCATATGTATTCTATATATTTTGGTTGAATTAATTTAAATGTCTTTCTTATATTTCATGATGTTGAGGGCTAAACTTAGTTGATGAGCAATGGAGAAGTTGCTTATTTTTTCAATTTAAGGTCAAAATACAGAACTTGCAGAACGCCAAGAGTATTTGTAGGTATCTAATGTTAGGGCACTTTGTTAGGATCTATACAGAGATATGGTATTAGGCAAAAATGTGAATTAACAGTGAATGGAGGTTACTGCAGTACAGAAGTACATGAAATAGTGCTATTTTCTATTCTTTCGGTTTGTTTTCTGAAGTGCTTTTAACTTTGGGAGTATGTGTCACTTTTAAAAAGATAAGAGAAGGATTAAATTTGTCTACTTATTATCTTTCAATAGTCAGCAAAGAAGATACTATCTTACTACCCACAAAATGATATTATTGTAGCTGCCATTACATCAATATGAGCTACTAACATTTTAATGCAAAGAATGTTTAGGGAGGGCATTAAAAAGTTAACTTCTAAAATGTTAGAGAGGGACAACTGTGGTCCCAAAGAAAATGCTTCTTTACAAGTCTGAGAGTCATTTGGTTATTTGTAAGAATTTTTGATAAGATGGGTTTTTGCTGCAAGCATGGCATCCTGTTGGGGTTACGAAGTAATTTGGTATAGATCATTTTTAAAGTATGATCCACTGCTGTAGCCAGCTTGGCTCAGTGGATGGAGCGTTGGCCTGTGGACTGGGGGGTCCCAGGTTCGATTCCGGTCAAGGGCATGTGCCTTGGTTGCGGGCACATCCCCAGTGGGAGGTGTGCAGGGGGCAGCTGATCGATGTTTCTCTCTCATCAATGTTTCTAGCTCTCTATCTCTCTCCCTTCCTCATATTTTTAAAAAAGTATGATCCACCTATTTACCTATTTTTAAACAGTTCTATTTATTACTCTCCTGCTTTTTTAGGTGACATTTTCCAATGATATTTAAATTTTAAAATACTCAATTTTTAAAAAAGTTGAAATCAGAACACCGCTAATTAATTCGGCTGATGTAACATGAGGTTCCAGTATGTTTAGTGTGATCTATGCTTAAAAAAAACACACCCAGAAAATCCAGGAAAATTTACTAGGCATACTTTGTGATTTCCATACCCTATCAAATTCCACTTTACTCTTTTCATAGTTTAGTAATGTGAATCATTATATTCTGGTGATTTAGCAATGGATTTGAACTATCACACCATGACAAATATCCCATAAAAATTAAAATAATTTTACTAAAATTCTTCAGCTCAAAAAATAAAATATGAATATTTACTTGTTCAAAGGGAATAAATATATAGCTCAAATAAATATTATGAGCCTGGCACATAATAAGTGCAAAAAAAGTAGTTGCTTAAGGTATTTGGTACGAATATGGGCTCCAGGATTCAGAATGATTGAGTGTGCCTCCTACTTATGCCATTTACAGCTCGGTGGCCTGCGGCAAATTTCTCAACCTTTCTAGCCTTCAGTCACCTCAGGTACAGGTTGGGAATAATAATAGGACCTACACAATGTGATCATTATCAGGATTAAACAAGATCATGCAATGTGCAGTGTTGAACACTGTCTGAACTACAAATGCAATTTCTTAAAATAAATATACTATCAGTATTACTATTATTGTTGTTATCATCACCTTTCATATTCTTGCAGTGATTTTTCATATGATGGCACGCCCGAGTGCCAGTGGAAAAAAGAAATTGCACTGCGGTACCGATAATACTTGTCCCGAGAGCCCCACGTTATAAGAGATTAAGATTGAACAGTTCCGTTTCCTTTTCAGGTTCAAGTGTTGGACTTTTTATATATGCTGCTCTGCAGAAGCTGCTGATTGAGTTCTATGGACTGGACGGGTGCCTGCTGATTGTGGGTGCTTTAGCTTTAAATATATTACCCTGCGGCAGTCTGATGAGACCCCTCCGGTCCTCTGATTGCCCTTTGCCTGAGAAAACAGCTCTGGAAAATGTACCAGACAGATACTCCATTTACAACGAAAAAGAAAAGAACCTAGAAGAAAGCATAAACATCCTTGAAAAGAGCTACGGAGGCGAGGAGACCTGCAGGAGCACGCTGGCCAACGGCGACTGGAAGCAGGACAGTCTCCTTCATCAGAACCCAGCAACCACGGCACACACAAAAGAGACGGAAACCTACAAAAAGAAAGTGGCAGAACAGACATATTTTTGCAAACAGCTTGCCAAGCGGAAGTGGCAATTATATAAGAACTACTGTGGAGAAACAGTGGCTCTTTTTAAAAACAAAGTGTTTTCGGCTCTCTTCATCGCTATCTTTCTTTTCGACGTCGGAGGGTTTCCACCTTCATTACTGATGGAAGATGTAGCAAGGAGTTCAAATGTGAAAGAAGAAGAGTTTATCGTGCCTCTTATTTCCATTATTGGCATTATGACAGCAGTTGGCAAACTCCTGTTAGGGATACTGGCAGACTTCAAGTGGATTAATACTTTATATCTTTACATAGCTACCTTAATATTCATGGGCCTGGCCTTGTGTGCAATTCCATTTGCCAAAAGTTATGTCATGTTGGCCATTCTTTCTGGGATCCTAGGGTTTCTTACTGGTAATTGGTCCATCTTCCCGTATGTGACCACAAAGACTGTGGGGATTGAAAAATTAGCCCATGCCTATGGGATATTAATGTTCTTTGCTGGACTTGGAAATAGCCTTGGACCACCAATTGTTGGTAAGATATTTATCTTAAAGTCACCCATTTTACTGTTCTCCTTTGTGACTTCCTAGGATATAGAATTTCGGATTGTAATAATAGCACAGATTTGCCCAAAATAAATCTGCATGGGAAGTGTCATGATAATGATTTATTCAAAATCACTCTGCTGCCCTAGCTGGTTTGGCTCAGTGGATAGAGCATCGGCCTGCGGAATGAAGAGTCCCGGGTTCGATTCCCATCAAGGGCACGTACCTCCATTGCAGGCTCAATCCCTGGTACAGTGCTTGTGGGAGGCAACCAATCGATGTGTTTCTCTCACACCGATATCTCTCCTTTCCACTCGCTCTAAAAATCAATGGAAAAATATCTTCGGACGAGGATTAACCACAAAAAAAAATCACTTTGCTATAGTTGCAAAGCCAATGTTCTTGCTCAGGGATTTGTGTTTATTCTTTATTTGGGAGGAAACCAAAATGCCTGTTTATTCTTGTCCAAATTTTGAGAAATTCTCCTTTTCTAATTCCCAGCAGGCCATCTACTTTGAGAGTAGATGGAATATATATTCTAATACTAACTGTATAAAATTGATGAAGTTAGAGTATGGGCTTCATATTCATACTATTTATATCAAACTCACTTTTTTCTTCCTCTCTCTCCAGGTTGGTTTTATGACTGGACCCAGACCTATGACATTGCATTTTTTTTCAGTGGCCTCTGCGTCCTGCTGGGAGGTTTTATTCTGCTGCTGGCATCCTTGTCCCCCTGGGAAACACGCAACAAGCAACTCCCCAAGCCAGCTCCAGCAGCCTTTGTGTACAAAGTTGCCTCTAATGTTTAGAGCAATATTGGAAGGCAGTATGAGACTGTTTCTTCAGAGAAAAATTACATGGTGGCTGATGCTGACTGATTTTTTAAAACATATCCTATTCTCTATGCAGCCTCTATCTTCTGTATTTTTTCTCCCTCATTTCTCTTTTCCCAAGAAGCGGGACTATTCTGTATTGCTATGATTCACGAGTTCTTGACATTGTAAAAATTTTGGCCGGCCTCAGAGGACTTTCTGTGTGTAGAGAAATAATTTCTCTGCAGACTCCATTCGTTCCATTGCAAGGCACCCAGAGGGGGCTCTTCTGTTTTAGACCTGCAGGCAGCATGATGAGATATGTGTGCTTGCCGCTATGGACTCTTCTCTACATTAGATGAGCTAGTGAATAGAAGACTTTGAGCCAGTCAAGAAATGAAAGTAGTTACTAAGACAGGATTAAGAATTGCAGTGGAGCAAACTGATCATTTTTTTTTTAAAAAGACATTTTAAATTACAGTCACCGGTTCTAATCATTCTGTTCTATTTACCTTGATGAAGCACCCATCAAGCATAAGGTGTTTGCTGAGATGCAGGCGATCTCCAAACGGAGGAGTAGTCACTATAGCCTTTCTTCATGGTTGGCCGCTATAACCTCTCTTACTTTTGTCTGTCAGCGTCCATTCAGCTGATGTTTCCCAGGAAGTGCTGATTTTACCTATTTCCAAATTGGAAATGCATATTTAAACCATTCCGTTCTGGCAAATGGGAAACATCCATTTGCTTCGGGCACAGTGAGGACGAATTGCAAGTCCTTGCATATCTTCTCGGTTTATTTGCTATTATCAGATTTTACCACTATCACATTTTAATTCAAGGGCAGAACTAAAAAGTGTGTTTGTGTGTTTGTGTGTGTGAGTGAGAGTGTGTGTGTGTGTGTGTGTGTGTGTGTGTGTGTGTGATGTTCTAAGTCTGTGTGGGACATGGGAAGGGGAAAAGGCAATACGAAGTTGATACCCTGATTCATCTTCATTCATTCTTAAGAAAAATGTTCTGGATGAAAATAAATGTTTAATGCATTGACATTTTTCTAAATAAATGTTTTTAAAACTTTTGTATGCATCCAATTCTTCTATAGGTCCTTTTAAAAAAATACCACTCTGAGAGACTTTAATTCTGTAGGTCTAGGCTGTGGGCCAAGGATCTATATTTTTAATGTGATTCTGATAACACAGCCGGGGTTGAGAACGACTGTTGTAAAACTGGCAACACAGAAACATTTATTCTCTCAACTAAAACAAACAAACAAGAAACCATTGAGGTGATGAGTTTTTATAAATAGCCAAGTGTGATTCTTTAAATAGGAGGCACTCTTCCCATTGTGCCAAAATTGTTTTTGTTTTTTTCATTTCTTTTGAAATACATATGTAAGATTATTTCATACTTCTATGTTGCCTTTCTTCTAAGGCACCTGAAGCACTTTATAAGCATGAATCCCCACAACACCTCATTGAGGTGGGTAAATAGTGCTTTTCTATGCAGTAAACCTGGGGTATGGGGAGTTTCATAACTGAGTTAATCCTACTCAATAAGGAAATAATGGGGCTCCAAAGTGCCTTGGACTTCCGCTCCATACTCAGACTTCTGGAATTTCTGTACCTCATTTTTTAGTTACTGTCGAGGTTGGTAGATAAAATGAGTGACATTTAAAAAAAATTAAACTAAATGTTTTTGTGTTGTAAGTTCCTTTTTGCCAATGGTATATTCAGAAAGTCCAATAACCTGATAAAGCTTAATGTTTATGGCGTCCCCACATTCGTCAATGTTGATAATTGTCCAAATGCCTCTTTTCTATGTCTACTAATGTCATCCAATGCGTGCATTATCCATTGTCTAGGGAATGAATTTTAATGCACAATAAAATATTTTTTGTTTTATATCAGTTTGGTTGCTTTTTCTCTTCTTAGCCAGTCCCCCTCCCCACTTCAAAATTATGTACAGTGACACCTCCCTTGAATGTAAACACAGAAATTACCTGCTAACTACTTCCAGAATTTGATGGCGCTGAAACCTGCTCTCCAACATCCCCCAAGAAGTCCCGGATTGCGAGAGGGAAGTTCTCGGGTGATGCACCCTGGAATCGGGTTCCCTCCTCTCTGGTTCCGGGTGCATCACCCAAGAAGCGCAACTGCCAAGTCACCACAGCTTGGTAGCTCCTGCATTGAGCGTCTGCTCCCTGGTAGTCATTGTGTGTCATAGCTACTGGCCGGTTGGCTGGTTGCTTAGGCTTTTAAATATATATATAATGAAAATTTTGCTAACTGTTGAACTGACTTGAGCCTGGGATTATTTGGCCCCAAATTACTGTTTCTGTCCCCATGAGAGGTTTAAATACAGGGACAATTAGTGTTGTTTTGCCTCATGACCAAAAACAAATTCCTGACTTTGATCGTTCATGATAAGCACGTGTGGGGATGTCCTGAGGGAGGACGCACAGATTGTTACAAATTCACCCACAGTTCAGGAAAAACAACTTGAAATGTTTGTCTGACTAACGGGTGACCCCTGGCCTTCGTTTCTATGAAAGTTACCTCTACTGCATTAAGTAAACTAAGACAAGCCATTCTGGTTGGGCCTGTTGGGTGGCAGGTGCTCTGGATGAGGTGGGAAGTCATAACCCCCTTTGATTCTACAGCACTGACTGCTTTTATAAAAGAGCTTTCTTATCTGATATCTCATTTGATCCTCATAACAAGCATGTGACATAGGCAACACAGATGATGGTCTCACCATTGTAGAGAAGAGAACTGAGGACTCCAGTGGCTGAGGAATTGCTGTAGGGCACAGAGCTGGAATGAGCACTTGGGACTTCAGTCAGATTCTATGGGCTAATTCAGCCCTATTGCACTTTGCTCAAGTGAGCAGCAACCAAGATCTGCCCCCTGAGTCATGTCTTCCTGATAATAGGAAGGAAAAGGGCAGCATTTAGCCCTTACCGATAGCGAGGTGCTTCAATAACCTGAGAATGCCCTGCTCTGCCTTCGTGTCTGGAAGTCATCAGCTCTGGCCTGAGCTCTGCTCTCACCTCTTGGGACCTTTCAGATTGTCTGTTTTTCACAGGTTGTATCTCAAAGACTGATGGGAGGTGACAAGCCTATCGGGTTGTACGGGATGACATCTACTTCTATTAAAATCAAGTGGAGCTCCCTTTAAATCCAAGGGATTAAAGCATGAGATGAAATAACATATTAGATGAAATAGCAGGTGGCTCTTCATTTTGTGTTCCTGACATTATATAACTTAGCTTCCATTTCCAAGAATGTTCCAGAACTAATTTTAGAGAGTGCAATTCACATAATAATGTTCCTAGTCAAAACAAACGAAATACATCCATATGTTATGTTTGTATGGGAGGACATTAAAGGGGAAATTTGGAAATGAGGTGGTGAGATTGATCAAGCTGAATTTTTTCTGAAAGCTGATTATTCCTCCTTTACGATGTTATAATGCCTATAAAAAGGCATCAAGGTGAGATCACAAGGATCCTCAAGCAGCAAACACATACTGAGTGTCTGAGAGTTTTCAGAATGTGGGGCACTGGTCTGATTACTGATACACAATAAGGTGCATTTACATATGACAGGTTAACTTCCAGTTTTCTAGCTCTGGATGCTTAACGGAATTACTAAGGACATCCCAAACTCAGAGGGGAGAAAGCCCAGATGGAAATTCTTCCTATACCTGAAATTGGAGCCCTGACAGCCAAGTATCATAAGATCTAAAATGAAGGAAAAACAAAAATACTGTTGAAAAAATGGCTGGTGAAACCACACATAGTCTTAGTGATCTTCTGCTGTCCAACTATAAGTGTGTATCCAAAGAGGCATGTGGGGGTGGAAGAGAAGGGTAAGAGGACTGCATGCCCCTTGGAGCCCTCAAATCAAACAGGCTTCCTTTACAGGCGTGAACATGGGTTTGCTGAAGAAGTTTTGATACAGCCACTCTCATATGCTCAGGATGACAGACATGGGAATAAACTATTCATAGACAATTCAGCAATATCAGAATTAAAATATGCATAGCATTTGATCCAGCCACTTCACTACTAAGAATTTACACTAGTCTTGTAGATGTGTTAAAAAGTGCACACAGTGATCACCGCAGCAATGTTTGTAAGAGAAGAGCTGGAAATGACTTCCATGTCTAAGAAGCGGACTTGCTAAATGCACTATACTATATTGATATAAGGAATTACTGCACAGCCACTGAAGACAAGGATAGACTGAGTGCATTGATATGGACTGCGTTTCAAGACATAGTTTTTAATATATTTTGTTGTTGATAGTATTACAGATATCTCCCATTCTCCCCGCCCCCTTACTTAAGACATATTAAATGAAAGTGTAGGGTGTGTGTGTGTGTAGCATGTGGGTATTGTATGTGTAGCAGTCAAGATCCCATCAGGAAATGGAATTTGCCCCAGATAGTTCAAATGTTGGGACTTTAATGAAAGGACTCTGGGCAGAGGTGTGGGCAGAGGCACCTGGACACTCGCACCAATGGGAAGCCTCTACCACCCTATATTGGAAACTGTGGTTCCCTTCCTTGGTCTCCTTTTCAGGGCTGATGCACCCATTCCCAGTGGCTGGAAATATCAACTGTTGTTGGCTCATAGCAGACTGTTCCCTGGGTTGCGTTCAGCTACAACAGCTTCATTCAGGCTGCACTCATTCCTGGGGTTGGCTATGGCCAGTGACTAGCTGATGCAGGGATAAAAGAGCCCAGCCCCCTTGTCTCAATTTAGGACAATTCTGAAGGGCCATCCCAGCTCCAGAGCACCCTGTAGCATCAGCTAGGCCTCACTGAACTGTATTTCATGTTAGCTTCTCCTGGCCAATTCTGCTTTTCTCCTTTCCTTACAGGTATATCTCCCAAGAGCATACCTCAATAAGCCATCTGCATGCACCTCTCCATCTGAGTGTGTTTCCAGGAAAACTAGTCCAAGGTACATCCCTGGAGCTGAAGGGCTGAAGAAGATGGAGCCTAGAGTAGGGGCTGCATGCAGGAACTAAAGGTATGGAGGGATGCAGCTACCACCAGAAATATGGGGCCAAAGCAGAGGAAGAAGAGGTACCCAAACTTCTATATCGTCCGATTCTCCAACACCCTTCCATTGTCTCTCAATGGACAAACTAATTGGAAACCAGCCAGCAGGGGAATCTGGATAATAAGGTAAGCAGGGACCACCTCTTGGGGGCAAAGAATCGGACATAAAATGAATGGGGAATGTGAGTGGCAATTCACTTATATAAGCAGGAGGGACATATAAATACTAGTACACATATACTATAACACACATAAAATGTGCTTGCTTATGCATAGAACATTTCTGGAATGATCCAGAATTAAATATGTGGTTGCTTCTGGTTAGGGCCACTGTGCAACTGGGGAATGAAGGATACTTGCCCTTCATTCATTTTCTTCTGGCCATTTGAATATCTTTTATACATGTACGAATGTGTTTCATATTCTATTTGAAAAAAATTTAAAATGAAAGTATTAAGCTTCTAGGTAGAGAATTAAGGAGAGAGGTTGGAATGAGTGACTGGTTCCTTCATTTATGGATAGTTACTAGGTGCCTTGCATTGTACTCCATGAAGACCCCTCCTCTCCAGGAATTTACAGTCTAGTACAGAGGGTGACAATAATGCAATGAGGACAGTGCTATAAATGAATGAAGATGGATTGCAAGCTACAGTGGACTAGAGCAGAAAGTGGGTCTCAATCTCAGCAAGTCTTCAGCATATAGGAGAGAGCCAAAGCTGAGGCTGAAATACTGAGAGTTCCACCTCAGTTGGCCAGTAGGATTCATTCAGGATAACGGGAAGATACTGGATAAGTAATGGCAAGAAAAGGAAGGATTTTGTATGCTGTACTCACTAGTTTTCGTATTGAGAATCCATGGAAGATAAGTTTTGGTTTTTTAATTGAGATAAAATTAAGTGTGCAGTTGATGAGTTTTGGTAAATATGTATACTTATGTAATTACCATCCCACCAACATTTCTATCACCCCAGAAATTTTCCTTAGTCCACACTCTCTGGGGTAAATCACTGTTTATTTATATCACCAAAAATTAATTTTGCCTTCTCATGAACTTCATATAAATGGAAACATTTAGGATCTACTCTTTTGTGTCTGACTTCATTTACTTAACATAATGTTTTTGAGGTTAAGCCATGTTAACTTTGTCAGATAAAATATAGGATGCTAAATTAGAATTTTAGAAAAACAACAAATAATTTTTAGTAAAAGTATGCCCATGAAATACTTGGAGTTGTATTTTTTTAAATAAATCTGATAAGTCTAATCTATAGTGTTGTGTTTTTAATAGTCCATTAAAAAATGCTGAGCAGTACTTTAAAGTATGAATGCACCATAATTTGATAATTTTTCTCCTGTTAATGGATATTTAGATGTTTTGTGTGTTTTTTTCCTTGTTGTTGTTGTTATTACAAATGAAGCTGCTGTGGATATTACTGTACAAGTCTTTTTGTGACTATATGTTTTTACTTCTCTTGGGAGAAATACCTAGAAGCAGAATTGCTGGGTTGAGAGGTAGAAAGGCATTTATTTTTTGTTATAAGAAACTCCAAGTTTTTCATTATATACTCCACGAAAGAATTCTGAGCAGAGGAGTGATGTGGTCAAATTTATATTTCAGACATTTCCCTCTGACAGGAGATGGTACATGTATATCAAGGAGATGGTAGGAGGGAGGGGCAAGACTGGAGGCAGGGAGGCTGTAAAAGGCCATTCAAAGTCCAGATGAAGATGACAGATAGTTGGGTGGTGGTGGAGGAGAGGATGATAGAGAGATCTAGAAGGTTGGTTGACTCAATAGGCTTCTTAATGCATTATCAGTGAGAGGTAAAGGAAAAGGAGAAGTCTGGTTGTATGTATAGCTTTCCTGACAGGTCCTTGCTGAGAATTGGTAGGGACAATATCTGCTTTATACACTAAGCTACATGTAGAACGGTGTCTGAACACAGTAGACTACAAACCAACATTTTGAAAAATATATATTTTATTGATTTTAGATAGAAAGGGAGAGAGAGACAAAAATATCAATGATGAGAGAGAACCATTGATCAGCTGCCTCCTGCATACCCACTACTGGGAATTGAGCCTGCAACCCAGGCCTGTCCTCTGACTGGGAATTGAACCGTTACCTGTTGGTTCATAGGTTGACGCTCAACTACTGAGCCACTCTAGCTGGGCTACAAATCAACACTTCTTTGCCCGACTGTTATGGCCCATGCCCCTGAGGGGAAAATCCTCCTCCTCTTCTCCTAGTGGAAGCAGCTGGGTGTCTGGGAAATAAGCTCTATGCAGTCAGATGGGCGAGCCATTCCCTCCACACTCTGTCACCTCCACAGCAGTTGTTATTAGAGCGTTGAGAGAAAGCCCTGGAACTGAGTCCTTTTCTTGCACTTCAGGGAAAGCCTAGCTGTGGCTGCCCAGGTGTTGGACCACAGGTCTGATTCCCTTATTTCTGTTTAGCTCTCTCCCAGGGTGCAAAGTAATCCAATGCCTGTTCTTTTAAGCCAATAAGGGATTCATTACTGCTGAGCCAGAGCTGCAATATCAGCTCTTCTTCCAGTAATCTAGATGAAAATGGCCTCATTTCCAAGGCCCATTGTTGCAAAAATTATATAAGAGCTATAATCCCAGAAGAGAAAGCTGGTTTATCCTGTCTCCTAGAATTTCTGAGTCAAATGAGAGCTTGGAGAGACAGACATCTATAAATTAGAAACAGAATTAACCAGAGTCTGAAGAACCAAGTCAGATTGAGACCTTGAAGCACAGAATGAAAGTGACTTAGTCATTTTATTCCATGAGGATTTCTGACAAAATAGTTAAACTTTAGATCCTAACTTTCTACACTGTGTAAACCCTTCAGAGATTTCCTGCTCTTTGTTCTTCCCAAGTAGCTTAACCCCCAGGGGAAACTGACCTTGGAATCTCTTGGGAGAAGTCAGCCTCCTTTCTGATGTGGGAGGCTGACCTGCAGGGCCCCTACTTGGCCTCCTCACACCACTTAGGAGTTTTTGCATTTCTCACCTTAAGCCAATATATATATACAAAGGACATATGTGCAACATGTACACATTCATAAGCTCACAGTACTGAGAGGAGGGAATAAGGACTGGTAAAGGTTGTTCTACTACCCATGAGCTCATATTCTACTTGGAAAGAATGACATACAATTAGAGCACAAATCGATACATGTCATGATAGAGATGAGTGCAAGTTTTATAGGTGTGGGGAGATGCAAAATATTTGTCCACTGGTAGTCACTACGAAGTCTGTATTTCTCACCAACAACCATGGCCTGGTGACTAAGCGGGTGCCAGATGGACATGGGACATTTGCAGGGGGCCAGCACTGATGCCAAGAATGACAACTGTCCTGTGAGTCCAGGCCCTATCTGGGAGTGGTGGGATGGACACAGGGAATGAGGGTGCTGACTGGGTGACAGGCACTTCAGGCCTGATGGACAGAGCAGTCAAGGTCATGGGGACATAAGGACGGGTTGGGGTACTAGGGTAGGGTTATCATTCCATTGGGATCAAAGTATTTCAGTATCTTAAGTGCTATCTCGTGCCCTGTTCCTAGAGCATCAATATCCTACAGAAAAACAATGCAAGTTCACATATTTAATTTTTTAAAAATGTAGGAACCAAATAAAAGTGTGTGTTTTGGGTTGCAGGTTCATTCCAGCCCAGTCAGGATGCTCATGAGGCAACCAATCAATGTGTATCTCTCACGTGGATGTTTTTCTCTCTCATTCTCTCTCCCTCCTTCCACTCTCTCTAAAAGTCAATGGGAAAAATATCCTTGGGTGAGGATTGAAAAAAAAAGTATTTATTTGAACATAGGAGGGATTACAATCTGGGGCATAGGTTCAGGTAGCAACCTAAATTTTGCTGCAAATGGAACAAAGAAAGACAGGGTTTATAAAGGGCAAAACCACACGAAGCAGTTCTCATGAGGTCCTCCATGTCAGTGAAGGTTGTTGGCTGGGTCAGCTGGGATTGGTTAGGACCATTATGAAAATGGAAGATGCTGGTTATCAAAATGGATTGGTTTCTTTCAAGGTGAGAATGCAAATGGTTTGGTCAACATGATGAGGAGAAACTAACGACCATATATGTCCACACAACAATCATTGATCCAGGATGTTTGCTGTTCAGCCGTGAATTGTTTAGCAATAGGTCAGCAACTTAACCAGAGTTCCAAGACCTGAGACGGGAGACTTGGTAGGCCCTGCTTCCTCACTGGCCTCCCGATTCCATTTTAAACGACTCTCCGTTATCAAAAGTGAAAAGAAACAGGGAGGATTAATTTTTATATTTTATTTTACCCAATAGATCCAAATTGTTATCATTTCAACATGTTATCAATATAGTTGACATTTTTTTGAAATCCAGTGTGTATTTTAATATTATAGCCCATTTCTACTCAGAATGTACCCAACAGCCACTTGTGAATACACTATTGTCAGTGTAGGTCTAGAAAGATAGTGGGAAGGCCGTCCTCTTTCTCTCTCTCTGATCCCTGGCTTTTGGGGGAGGTGACTTCCAGTTGTCTAATATTTCCTGGGGGGTTTCCTTCACTGCTTATCCCACCTGAAAACACACACAGCCCTTAACAGCAGGTGAAGAATATATAATGAAGACATGGTGGGTTTTTTCAGCTCTGAGGTCAGTTACATTAATTGCCTGGCCCATTGCTTCGTTCTGGCTTCATTACCAACCAGTTTCACTAAACTGTTCTTTAAGCTCCTTTAAATTTTCAGACCAAAATTACCTGCAGCTTCGAATTCCTGAAACCCAAACATCTGTGGCTTCACTAAGATAAGTGGGAATTCACTGTGTGCTGAGGCCTTCCTTCGGAGACCCTGCCTTGGTTGTATTTTCCTTTTTTGTTCCGTCACCTGGAAAATGGACCTTTGCGCTCCCCTTTTCCCTCCTCGCAGCAGGTAACACCGGCAGCCTCAGGAAGCATTTTCTGTGCTTTAGCACCACCTTGTGGTTTCGGAGAAAAAGTCCAGAAGTAGGCCGCATCCATCTTGGGATCCCTGAGCATAATGAACAGCCTTGAAGGGCCATCTGGCTTTTGCTGTCTCCTTCAGGCTGAGAGGAAATGAGATTTGTTACTGAATATGGAATGTCTCCTGTAGGCTAAACTGCCTGCTGAGAAATCAGGCGGTGTAGTGGGTCTCATTTGAACTAAGCAGAGAATCGTGCAGAAACACAAGTCCAGGCTGCTCCTATTCTATTACTTAAATTGAATTGTGTCCACATTTCACAGATGTCTTGGTTCAGCCAGAGAGCTTGGCATCTGCGTCTGCTGTTACTGTAAAATGTTGAGGTAATGTTTTCAGTTGCTTCAAGTTAGGGATTAGCTTCTGGCCATCAATGATACATCCTGGAAACTGCGTGCACTTCACGGACCTGCAACCCAACCCGCAGCTGAATTTCACCAACAAGCATGTTGGTTTGGCCAGCGCAGGTTGACAACAAATGGCATGAGGAAATGGATAGGTGGAGCAGGACCTTTGTTGACGTCCATAACCTCATATACTTCCTGTTATCTTGCACCTGTGCTCCTCAATCCCTTTATCATTTACTTCCGCTGGGATGGTGTGTGAGTTTTCAATTTCCTTACTGGTCTGGAGAGGTTGATTGATTTGCCTGTGGTCACACTGTTAGTCACTGGTAGACCCTTATTGACCAACTTATCATTCTTAACGATGGACTGCTTTAACGCACAAATGTCCTAAAGTCCGAAGTTCACAGAGATATGCTTGTGCTAAGAGTGAGGAACAGAGTGAATATCCTGAGGCTCCCAGTCTCCCAACACCAAAACCTTAGCTTGATTGTGCTAATCCTATCACAATGCTTACGCATATCAAATAATCGAATTTTAGATCTTAAATAGATACAATTTCTATTTGTCAATTATATCTCAATAAAGTTGTGGGAAAGAACCTTAGGAGATCTGTTTAACTATTGCTGCCAGTTTAAATCCAAGTTCCACCCTTCATTAGCTGTGTAGTTTGGGCACAATTTCCTCTTCTGATTCAATTAATACACATAAAGGCCTGAAACAGGGCCTAGGGCCTGCTAAGGATTCACTGATGATGACAATCAGGGCTGGGACTAAGTGAGGGTCCAAAATGACTCTGCAGGTGGGTGCCTCACTGGCTCACTCCGTCCTGGCCCAGAGGACAAGGATGATGATAAAGCCGTACTTACATGGTGTTTGCCTCAGTCAATCTGGACTGCCATAACAAAGTACCATAGACTGAGTGGCTCATAAGCAACAGAATTTTTTTCCTCATGCCTTTGGAGGCTGAAAGTCTGAGATCAGTGTGCCTCAATGGCTGGGTCCCAGGGAGGACCATCTGGTTTGCGAATGGCTGTCTTCTCATTGTACCCTTTCATGGCTGAGAGCAGAGAGGGAGAGCTGGTTCTCTTCCTCTTCTTATAAGGACCCTAATCCCAGCATAAGGGCTCCACCCTCATGACCTAACCATCTCTAAGTCCCACCTCCTAACACCATCACTTTGGGGGTTAGGATCTAACATAAGTTTTAAACAAATATTCAGTCCATGTTCTGTCATAGTGTGTCCCAAGCGGGTTGAGGAGCAGCCAGGTAGCCCTGATCTCTTCATCTCTGGTCTTGTCTTCTGAGTTTCTCCATAAGGGCTTCATTCCTCCCGGACACATGAGAGGACCTCAGGAGAGCAAGCCATTAAGCTCTTCCTCATCCTTAACATTTCCCAAGGTTTAGCTGAGAGGAAGTTTTAACAGGGGAGAAAAACAGAGTGCAAGAGACTTGCGTAGGTAAACAGGCTTGGAATGGAGAGGAGAGAGAGTGAGCCAGGAAGGGGTAGACTGCAGGGTCCTGGACACAAGCTTCCCCGAGTCATGACTATTGGCTGAGCACGGCTTTGCTGACCCTTTACGTCTGACAAGTGAACTGGGGTCCCATGACCCTGAGTGGAGATCCTTCCATATCAAGAAATGCACATCTGCTTACAGGATTCTGACTACATATTCCAACAAGGGCAAGGAGCAATGATTGTGATTAACTGGGTAAAGCAATTTATGCCCTCTCCACCTGCTCCCCAAATTAATCATTTCCTGTGTTGTTTTTTCCCTTCCTCCAAAAGGGTCATAAGGCACCTGCAACTCCAAATACTACAGAAAAACAGACACAGCTCCTGACCTTGAAGGCTCTTGGATTGGAGGCAACACTATGGGGTCCTGCCTGCTCTTGGCCACACTGTTCACATTTGTGCTAAGGCTCTGGGGCTGCCATACCAGTCACATCTGTGGCTGCAGGAAGGACTAAGGGGCACAGGAAAAAACCCTCACAACTAAAAACTCCTTCCCAGCAGGTGGCCTCAGCACCTGTAGTTCCTGTGTGACTCTCTGCGGTGGGTTAAAGCATTGGCAGTCCTTAAAAGTACAGTTAAGGGAGCAGTTAAAGTGTTTACCTGCCACTTTAACCACAGTACAAAAGTACATATTACATGGATTTTGTGGAAGGTGAGTTTTGAAGGGGTAAGTAGTATACACCTGGAAGGCAAATGTCAAAATGCAATATTGCAGAGGATAGGAACATTGCATGTGCGAGCACAACACACACACATACACACACACACACACCCCTCCCCCCCCTCTCTCTCATACACGCACACACACACACACACACACAAACACACACACACACACACACACATGAAGAGGCTACAAGCACAAAGCACTGCTGCTTAGGAGCATACTCTGAAGACTGGGAGTATTTGCATGTATTTGGCTTGGGCTACCAGGCAGCCACCAGGCTCTTCTGCTGGCCCTTGCAGGCACAAAGTGAATGTTTAGTGCTTGAAATGCCTTCCCCAGAGCTGGATCCTAAGGGCATGTTCAAACCTCAATGGAGGGGAAGACTTGGATCCAATATCAGCCAATAAATCACAGACCAAAACATTAGAATGCAAGACCTAAAATATGTGAAGAGCTGAGCATTTAGGCCACATGTTTGCAGGGAGCTGGGTGGAACATGGCAGGGGTAGCAGTCTCTGAGTCTTCTTTGAATTCTAGGGTCTAGAACAGTGATGGCAAACCTTTGAGCTCAGCGTGTCAGCATTTTGAAAAACCCTAACTTAACTCTGGTGCCGTGTCACATATAGAAATTTTTTGATATTTGCAACCATAGTAAAACAAAGACTTATATTTTTGATATTTATTTTATATATTTAAATGCCGTTTAACAAAGAAAAATCAACCAAAAAAAAATGAGTCCCGTGTCACCTCTGACACGTGTGTCATAGGTTCGCCATCACTGATCTAGAAGCAAACCAGAACTGGGGAGTTGAAACTCCTATCTTCACAGGAGACACACGGGGTGGGTTCAAACTCTTATTCTTTGATTTCCTAGGTGTATTAATTAGGGTGTTTAGATGATATTTACTATTTAATAGAAGAGGAGTTTGAGATCCTGGGTAGTTCCAAGGCTGCTAAAGTAATTCCATTAATTCCATCAGACATTCAGTTCTATTTATCCTTCTGATCTGACATCATCAGTATGTTGGCTTTTGTCCTCAAACATATTATCTTATGGTAGCAAGATGGTTGTCATAACCCAAGGTATCACATTCCCACACAATTACAGCGGAAGAAAAAAAAAAGTGGAGAGAAGTAATTGCTTCTAAGGCATGCCTTTTTACAAGGAAGGGAAATCTCAGGAGCCCCTTGAGACTTCTCTTTGAGGGCCTCTGGCCTCGATGGGTCACAGGCCCTTGTCCTAGCTGTGACATTTTCAGCCTCCAGAGTGAGAGGTGAACTCTGCCAGCAAAGGGTAATGTGGTCAGATAGGAAACTAAGTGTCTGAAACACAGGGCAAGAACCTTAGTATCTCTATCCTCAGTTTCTTCATCCATAAGTTGGTGTTGCAGAACTATGGTCTGCTATAGACAGAATGTTTGCGCCTCACCCCACCCTCCAATTCATATGCTGAAACTTAATCCTCAGTGTGGTGGTATTAGAAGGTGGAGCCTTTTGGCCATTGCTCCAACCTCATGAATTGGGAGTAGTGGTTTTATAAAAGAGGCTCCAGAGAGCTCTTCTGCCCCTTCTTCCAGGTGAGGAAACAGTGAAATAATGGCCATCTATGAACCGCAAAGTGGGCCCTCATCAGATACCTTGCTCTTAAACTTCCCAGCCTCCAGAACTATGAGAGATGTATTTCTATAGTTTATAAGCCACCCATTCTATGGGATTCTCTTCTAGCAGTCTGAGCTGATTAAGACATGTTCCTAACAGAATGCCTGATACCCCCGATGAGCTCCATAAAACTGTGTTCTTTCACTTTCAGTATCCATAGCTCAAGAATTTCAGGAGCCCATTGTCCCAATGGTCATGTGTTTGGGGGTCATGAGGACAAATGATGGGGGCAAGTGAATTTGACTTAGGTAGGGTTGACGCCTTCCTACTAGACTTTAGATTAGAACAGTGATGGCGAACCTATGACACGCGTGTCAGAGGTGACACGCGAACTCATTTTTTTGGTTGATTTTTCTTTGTTAAATGGTATTTAAATATATAAAATAAATATCAAAAATATAAATATTTGTTTTACTATGGTTGCAAATATCAAAAAATTTCTATATGTGACATGGCACCAGAGTTAAGTTAGGGTTTTTCAAAATGCTGACACACCGAGCTCAAAAGGTTCTCCATCACTGGGTTAGAACATGATAGGACAGTAATAAGGAAGAAGGAGGAGGAGAGGGTAAACTTCACAAGGGGAAAAATAGTTTTGAAGGCTTCTGATTGACATGTGCACAGGACTTCAGAATGTGCCTATTTCTAAGACCTACATCACGACCCCACTTAGGAAGCTGATGAGCCCCGCTCAGCTGCACTTCCTCCAGGGCCAGTTCAAATGGTGTAAAACAGAGGCACCAAACACTAGTCCCTGCAGAAGCGACCAGGTTGACATCCCCCATGCTGAGCAGCACAAGGGAAATGTGGATGTTGGGACATTCATATGCGGCCATCCTGGCAGGAAGGTCACAGAGACCTTCGACATGGTACCCTGAGAATTCACGTGAGGCTAGGATGGTTGTGATGCTTAAAGGGGGATGAGCAATTAATATTCAAAGAAAGAAAACATAGAAAAATATCATTTTGGAAGCCATAATGAAAGTATTAATCCAGGCGGGCATGATCAAGTTGTGTTCAAATCACTAGATGGTTGAAGGACAACCGAGCATTCCCATAGCGTCAAAGTAGTACCACATGGGTACACGCTTAGGTGTGAGGTGACAACTTTACAGAGCAGTGTGATAGCAGACCGTCATCACACTGATCCAGGGGCAGGCTTCCCGTATCAATGGTGCTTCAAGTCTTTAGACTGAACTTCTATTGTCCAAGAATAAGCTGACCAACACTGCAGGAGAGCAGCAAAGACAAATCCAGAAGCTGGGAAATTCTCCAGGATGTTTGCAGCCACCTATTTCACCAGGCAGAGGCCACTGAATTAGGGTAAACGAGACTATAGTAAAAAAATTAAGAGATGCAATGCCATCTTTGTCAGGAATTGGATATTGTTTTCAACAAACAAGCTATGGCATTTTGGGATCAATTGGGAAAATATGAATATTGTCTGGATATTCATTGAAATAGTAATGTGGAGGTCATTGATTGAAAAAAAAGAGAGAATAAAATAGTATACGACCTCATTTCAGTTCAGTACACACATATATGTCAATACATATGTAGAAAATGACCCAGAATGACATGCACTAAGGTGTTAACCGTGGTGGTCTCTGCACGGTAAAAATGTGTTTTTATTTTTAAAGTTTTACTTGTTTGTATTTTATTATTTTCTTCCAATGCATATGTCCTGCTTCTGTAATAATAGCTCATTTTTTCAAAGGTTGTTTTAAAAATTCTTAAACCAAACACACAAAAGGGGGAGAGAATAGAAAAGCATGATTGTTAAATTTTCAATTTTGCTGAAATCTGGCTCGATCTAGGAGAATATCTATGATGAATAGCTGTATTGTTTGTTCTCACTCTTCCTTTCATCTAAGGAGCAATTGCTGAGCTGCTGGAAGTGGCTGCCTTGAATATTTTCTGCATCTGTCACGCCACTGTAATCAATCTGGCCACTTCCACCCAGCAAAGGCATTTTCTCAGCACGGCTCCTGGAACACATTTTAAAGCTTTTGCTTTTTTTTTTTTTTTAAATATATTTTATTGATTTTTTACAGAGAGGAAGGGAGAGAGATAGAGAGTCAGAAACATCGATGAGAGAGAAAGATCAATCAGCTGCCTCCTGCACATCTCCCACTGGGGATGTGCCCGCAACCCAGGTACATGCCCTTGACCGGAATCGAACCTGGGACCTTTCAGTCCGCCGGCCGATGCTCTATCCACTGAGCCAAACCGGTTTCGGCAGCTTTTGCTTTTTAATCATTGGAACGAACAGCCTCTCCCCACTCCTGCCCCTGAAAAACTGGGACCCAGAGTCAGGAAGTGATTACCCAAGGCCTGAGCCAGTTAGAGGACAGGGATACAGGTCTCCTGATTTTCTTTCTTCTGATGAATCAATTCACTTGTCATATATTTATCATCTACCCTATTGGGGTACTGGAGGGAACACGGTGGCATAGGCACTGTTCCTGCCTGCAGGCCTGCCCCTCGTTGGGGAGAGCTTTGTTTCTCAGGAATGCCCTCCCCTGGGTTCAAAAGACCCTTGTCTATTGGGTAATGAACTAACCATCTAAATGTGCTTCTATGAATTTCCACATGATAGGTAAGAGAGTCTTAGTTCAATATCATAGTTCAATTACAGGAGCAAAGTGTGCCTTCTGCCTCTTTACTGGGAAAGTCAATAACCCAATGGTGACATGTGGGAAAACAAAAGAGTTCTACACAAAATAAGGGCTCTTTCTCAACCACAGTGCATCCTGGGGAAAGTGTTCTTTCTTTAGCACATTCTCTGATTCTCAGATAACCCTCATAAGAGACTTAGGGATTCACTCTTTCATGGATTAATCATTTTGCTATTTCTTAAATGAGTATTGCAGGCAGAAGTCACAAATCAGGTGTGGCTGAAATGAGGAAGGCTGGGCTCAGCATTTACCTTTTAATCCTTTCTATTTTCCATGACAGCAGAACCATCCTCGGAGGGATAGAGCTGGACATGGAAAGAAATTGTTCTAATAAACAGCACTGATTGTTTCAGCAGTACAGGCAGGGCCTGAACCCATGTTCCTGGTTTCCTCTGGACACTTGTATAGCACTGTGAAACTGCATTCTGGTACAGCCCAAACTATAAGACAAATATCCACAAGCCCATATTGATATGAGTAAATAGTTGGATAAGTTAAGTAATGGGGAAAAGAGGCAAATTTCCTATGCAGAAGGGTTCCAAATAATCTGTGTAGATACTCCACCCTCAGTGAGGTGAAGCTTAACACCCTACTCCTTAGCTGTGGGCTGCACACAGTGACTTCCTTTCTAGGAGTACAGCGTGGAAAGGAAGAGAGGAAAAAGAGTACTGTATAATGGAGGAACCTGACAAATACTACTTCAGCCTATTGATCAAGGTCAACATCAATAGTTAGCCCGGCTGGTGTGGCTCAGCAGTTGAGTATTGACCCATGAACCAAGAGATCACTGCTTCGATTTCTGTTGAGGGCACATGCCTGGATTTCTGGCTCGATCCCCAGTGGGGGAAGTTCAGGGAGCAGCTGATTGATGATGTTTCTCTCACATTGATGTTTCTATCTCTCTATGCCTCACCCTTCCTCTGTCTCTAAAAATCAATAAAGGTAAAAATATATTAAAAACCCCACATCCATAGTTATATAGCATGCTAATAGTATATACCCTTGATACAATGTGATGAAAATGTTAGTTTACCTCTGATCTTCCTCCCCCAGAAACCTACAGCCCTAGTCAGATCATAAGGAAAAAAATTAGACAAATCCTAGTGGCGGGACATCCTACAATATACCTGGTTAGTACTCTTATGATGGTAGCTTTAAAATGTTGCCTTTATATAGTCCTGCATCAGCTCACTTTGTTCTGTTTTGATCTTTGAATTTATTTCAAATATCGCTTTGTATCTACCACCTCTTACAAGTTTCAAATAGTATTTGCCTAAATTCAAAGCTTTTCTTACCTTAAAAATGATTTGCTGCAAACTATTTTAATCAAAACCTTCTCTTGGAACAATAATCCAAAAAGCTTTTCTTTCATTGCCTATATTTGCTTGGAATGGTCATCTCTTTTTCCTTTAAAGCCTACCTGATTTAAAGTCATTGACAAGATGTACTGGGATAGTAGCCCCCTCCCCCCACCCACCCCATGCCAATATTGTGACTCAACAGTCAAGAAAGAAAATATAGTATCAGTCAGATATGTATTAGAATGGGAACACAGCGACATAATTGCAAGATAAAGTCACAGTTTGGCATTTTTAAAACTCATAACCTTTTTGTCCAGATATAAACCAAAGACGGAGAAAAACTCTGAGACTGTATCAGCTATTTTACTCATGGCTATGCTCTTGAAAGGGAGAGTTCGATCAATGCACACAGCTAGCAAATGTTCCTCTAATGACATAGTCATTTGGGATAAGTGAGTTTTATTTTGGCTGAAGAGGAAGTGAGTTATTGGGGAAAGTCTGCTCTACTGGAACATCAGCCGTATTTGTAAGGGAGAAAGGCTGCTAGGAGATTTGAGATGTTCTGGCTGGGGAACATTTGGCTATTTGAACAGATGTCTCAATTTTTTAAAATATATTTGAGGTCTTCCATCCATTTGTTTGAAAAATTAAAAAGGTTGGATCATGGTCTATGATTTCAGGAAGAGAAATCTGAGAAAAATTGTTCTTGCCTGTTATACATTAAATAAGATACTTTAAGACTACTCAGTAAGGAGGGACATTCAAAATGCTGTTGTTTTAAAGAAAATTATATTTGTGTTGAATTATTATTAACTAGAGGCCCAGTGCACAACATTTGTGCACTGGAGGGAGTCCCTCAGCCTGGCATGCACTCTCTCGAAGTCTGGGACCCCTTGGGGGATGTCCAACTGCCGGCCGGGGAGCCGGCCTAAGCCAGCAGTGGGATATCCCCTGAGGGATCCTTAGCACTGCCGTGGAGGTGGGGGAGGCTCCCGCCACCGCAGCTGCGCTTGCCAGCTGTGAGCCCGGCTCAGGACTTCTGGCTGAGTGGCGCTCCCCCTGTGGGAACGCACTGACCACCAGGGGCAGCTCCTGCATTTAGCATCTGCCCCCTGGTGGTCAGTGCTCATCATAACGACTGGTCATTCTGCCATTCAGTCAATTTGCATATTAGCCTTTTATTACATAGGATTACTAAAGGTTGAACATGGCCTAAGCTAGAAAGAGGCAAAACTAGAGTTACAAGGTAGGGCTCCTAATGACTGTGACAGGATCATTTCCACTATGCCTTGTTGACATGGAAGGTATGAAAAACTTAGAATTCTTGTTGGAGACCCAATATGTTTTCATTTATTGCTGGATCTCATTGTTCTATTTATTAAAAAGAAATAAGTGACCAACCTTGGCATAAAAAATGTAAATAAGCTTCCCATTCATCATTTTGTGAAAGTAAAACCACATTTTAATCAATATAAGCAAACATAAAAATTGCTATATATTTCATGGTCCAATTCCCCCATATTTAAAACCAACTGAAAAATATTTTGATATAAATGTAGATTCACATGTGCTTGTAAGAAATATTACAGAGAGATTCCATATACCTTTCACCCAGCTTATTCCAATGGTAACATCTTACATAATTATAATATACTATCACAGCCAGGAAATTAACACTGATACGCTCCATTGACCTTATTCAGCTTTCAACAGTCTTATATAGCCTTAAGCTATGATCTTAGGAGATGTACAAAGTCTGTTTTGTTTTATTTCAGTGAGTCCCCATAGCATAGAGGAGAGAGCATGCATGGAATGCCAAGGCAGCCAAGCCCAAATCCAAATCCAAGCTGTGTGAACTCTGCATGCTTCCATTTTCTCACCAGTAAAGTGGAGATAACAGTACTGACTACATCACAACGCTGCTGGGAGGTGTGCTGAATAAGTATCACTTATTACAGTCATGTCCTCTCCTTTCTGTATGTATTCACTTTCACGTTATTTTCACCCCACATGTAGAATTTCCATAGCTGCTCCCACCTTCTAATCAAGGTTTTTAAGGAGAACAAGGATGTCTAAAGGAAAAAGTACTATCTATTTTTGGTCCCCAAAGGGGGTATGAAAACAATAGGTTTGTGCATAGGAGAGGAGCAAATCTTCGCTTATTTACAGAAGAGAAGCTGTCCAGTAAATACTTTCTTGGCTGCAATTGTTAACAGAATATGCATCCCTAACAAGTTTGTGTCACCTCAGAAACAAACCTGAGACAAGGACTTAATTTATTTGGAATATGATCAAAGAAAATACGAGAGGAGTAGACAAATGAAACAAAGGAAAGGCACCCCCCCACCAAATAAAAAATAAAAAAATTCTGGGAGGCAGTGTGGATGTGGTCTCACTGAAGGAGTCAGGGATCTGGGTGTTTATCAAGTCCCCTTGGCATTGGTGGATGGGTGCTCCAGAGTGGGGGTGAATTAATTCCCTGGCACTTCCCATCAGCTACAGGACAGAGAGAACCCTGAGGCAAGCAGTTAAAGGTGCTGGCAGTGGGAAATGGAAATAACCAAGAACATGGTAAGTGTCAAGGGCATAGGGGTGGATTCTGCTACAGTCTGTTTCTTGCCTCTCACACATCCACTTGTGGCCCATGTTACCTTTATCTCATACTATTTCAAGTTTGTAGCTGGTCACAGGGATTCCTGGACAAGCTACAGTCCCCACTGTTGCCATTGGTTTCAAGGACATCATTGATAATCATCACCTTCTTCTTCCACAATTCTAGGTCCCTCTCACCCTCAGCCACCACTTCTGCATGTGGAGGTTGCTTACACAGCAGGGTAACCTACACCTTCATCTCTGAGGGGCCTGGGTCCCTGGTTCGTGTCTTAGTGATGCTTTGGTTGTTACACTTGCTCATTTATAGTTACTGGGAGGCATGGAAGCATCAAGAGGGACTCCGATGAATTCTCTGATCTCCAGACCTACTTAGATAGCGACAACCCTACCTACTATAATTACCAGACAATGATCTCTGGCAATGTAGAAACCCCTTTCTTTACCTGCCCATAATGAAAGATTTTGGTGGAATCCTTACTGTTTTCTCTAGTTGAAGCATTCCTCTCACCATAGGCCCATCCACAATCTTATTCTCCAGACCTAAACGAAGGTGGGAGTTTTACCTGGGGTAAGGATATCATCTTCATTATGCATGTAGGAAGTGAGAAAATGACCACCGAGAAACTGACTTGGGCCAGTTTTCCATTTATCACCTTGTCTCCTCTTCACTCCCTTCACTCTAATAGGGGGGCATACAGTGATCTGTGCAGACCCTCTACCAAACGGTCCTCAAGGCATCTGGTCCCTTATCCTCTGGGTGCAAACAGATGGGTAAATGGCTCTAGGTCCTTTTGGGATGGGATTAGAGGAGCTATTCCATATGGACTTGCTCTGGTATCGCAGGTTAAATGCTTTCAGTAGCTTCAGTTGAGTGGCTGTGATCTGAGAGCTGATTCTGGTCTGGAAACAAGGCCCGAGTTGGAGTATTCATTCGTTTCTGTCAGTTGTTGGTTGAAAGCTGTCCTGGAAGCGCTAATTCCCTGGCATTTCTGGTCACTGATTCTGGTCTGGAAACAAGGCCCGAGTTGGAGTATGTTTCTGTCAGTTGTTGGTTGAAAGCTGTCCTGGAAGTGCTAATTCCCTGGCATTTCTGGTTGGCCCAGGAGGAGCCCGGTAGGCTGCTGTGGTCAGAGAAAGCCCTCAGGCAATGAGTAGGGGATATTGAGCAGGCATGCCCGAAATGGTAAACACTGAAGGATCAGGTGTGGGGCGGCACCAACCACACTGTTAACAAAGCCAGTAGTTTGGGAAAATTTGGGCATAGTATCACCCACAGGTATCAGAGAGTCAGTGGATTTCTGCATCCGCTAACTACAGGATTTATTTTACTCGCACAATCCCAATTTATAAGTGGATTGTGGTTAGGATCTACTTTTTCTCCTCTAAATTAGAAAAAAAAAAAGCACGCTAATTAATGAAAGTCATTATAAAAGCAACACACATGATCCTTAAGAAAATATTGTAATACAAGACATGGACTAAGAGCCATAGGAGCACCAAAAAGAAATTTATTATTCTGATGAGCAAGTTAAGGGGGGAGGAAATACCAGAGACCTCGAACATCTCTGCTGACTTCCTTGGCTCTGGTCTCAGTCCCTGCAGCAGAGGTTTCAACCTTTTTCATCTCATGGCACATATCAACTAATTACTAAAATTCTGCAGCACACCAAAAAAATATGTTTTTTGCCGATCTCACACAAAAATAGGCATAATTTTGGTTCATTCACTCTGGAGGGCTATTATTGTGTTGGCTGTTGTCATTTTTTATTTGATAATCAAAAGAGGTGAGTGGCCCTGACTAAATAGTAAGGTATTGCATGTTTAAAAATTCTTGCAGCACGCCTGCTGAAAATCACTGCCTTACAGCATCAGAACATCCCCAGGGGATAGGAAAGATTTGACTATCATTATGAATTTATCAAAGAGAATGATGGATACTAAAAAAATTAATATGTTCAAGGTCACATTGTAAATTTTAGGAATACAACTGTGCTTCTTGATTCTGATTAGTATTAATATTCTGATACTCACTCAGCTACTCTTTATCTCACTTCAATTGGTATCTCAAAATATATTGGTAAGCTCATACTCCACAATCTGTTTTCTCTGGGGGAATGGAGAATGACAGCCTACCTATCATGGACGTTGCTGTAGAATGAAATGTGACTTTTATGTAACCACAGTAATATATGTATGCTATAAAAATGCCTTTCAGTCTGAAAATGCTACAAATAAATTGGGAAATGAAGACTAATATGCTACTGAAAGGTTATAATTTTCAACTCTCAGTGTGAGTCAGACCCCAGGCTCCTTTGAAATGGGGTTGACAGTTCTCCAGCATTAAGCAGACACACAATAGAATCCATCTTACACATTATAAATGTCTCACCTACCATCACAAATGGCATACGCCTTGGGACCTCTTGTTGGAGGGGTGACCCCAACAGCCAGGTAGCTTGACAGTAATATCTTTCTGTTAATTTTGTTCAGACACAATTTGTCCTTACCAAAAATTTCCTTGCAGGAATATTTTACATCAAATGGCCTTGTAACATACTTATGATTATATTCACATATAAAACACTAGAAGATTTGTGTACTGGCATTGTCAAACCTTTATTTTCAGTATCCAAAGTAGTTTTAGCAAAAGGTGCCACATATATATTTTAGGAAAAAATATATGTGAATAAAATCTTGATATTTTAAAAAATATATTTTTATTTATTTCAGAGAGGAAGGGAGAGGGAGAGAGAGATAGAAACATCAACGATGAGAGAGAATCATTGATCTGCCACCTCCTGCACGCCTCCCACTGGGCATGGAGCCCACAACCTGGGCATGTGCCCTGACCGGGAATGGAACTGTGATCTCCTGGTTCATTGGTCCACGCTCAACCACTGAGCCACACCGGCTGGGCAAAGTATTGATTTTTCAAGTGCTTTATCTATTCTTTATTTTACAGTGGTCCCCCCCTTACCCAAGGTTTCACTTTCCGCTGTTTCAGTTACCTGGAGTTTACCATGGTCCAAAAATATTACATGGAAAAGTCTAAAAATAATTCATACATTTTAAATTTGGAGCCATCCTGAGCTGTGATGAAATCTCGCGAGGTCCTGCCCAGGACGGGACCGTCCCTGGCCAGCCCCTCCGCACTGCGCATGCTCCCGCCTTAGTCGGGAGGAGCCATCTTGATTGCCAGACCCTCCGGCCGCGGTACCTGGGCACTGGCGTTCAGGTAAGCCTGGCTTTACTTGATATTGGGCCAAAGCACAAGAGTAGCGATGCTGGCAATTCAGACATGCCAAAGAGAAGCCGGAACGTGCTTCCTTTTAGTGAAAAGGTGAAAGTTCTCTGCTTCATAGAGAAAGAAAACAACAGCCGCATGCTGAGGTTGCTAAGATCTGGACGAACCTTCTATCCGTGAAACTGAAAAAGAAAAAGAAACGTGTGCTAGTTTTGCACCTCACACTGCAAGCGTTACGGCGATGGTGCATTGTCAGTGCTTAGTTAAGATGGGAAAGGCGTTAAATGCCTTTTGTTGGTGGGAGACATGACATGGTCACAGCTCGGTGATCCTTCTGACGTATTGACGTATGACGTGTTGACGTATGACGTGTTCGCGAAGGCCCACAGCAGCCTAACGCCACCGCGCAAAGCCTGTCACCCACCTGAGGCCCTCTCCTCGCACAGGCACTGTCAGCTCACACAGCACAGGAAGGGCGAGGACAGACAGGAAGGGACTTTGAGAGAGAGATAATATTCACATAACCTTTATTATGGTACGTATTGTTATAATTGTTCTACTTTATTATTAGTTATTGTTGTTGATGTCTTACAGGGACTCGTTTATACATTCAGCTCTACTATAAGCGTGGACGCATAGGGAGCACATACTATATACAGGGTTCACCGCTGTGCGCGGTTCCAGGCGCACCCGGGGTCGTGAAGTGTATGCCCGGCGGATAAGGGTGCACTGCTGTGCTGAGAGGACGAAAGGCGGAGGCCGATGCTGGCCATCACCCAGTTCCCAGAGAGCTGCTGGAGCCATGTTGTGAGTCTTTGCTCCAAATCTTTGCTTTTTGTTCAGACAGCGAGTGAACAGTCTTCTTCCTCTTTACAACCCCCCGCCCCCCTCCGTGGAGCACAAAGGTGAAGTTAATTGGAGGGAAAGGAATGTTTGATTTCTTTTGTCACCTCCCAGCCAGCCACACATCCATTAACCGCAGCAGTAGATTGTATTAAGCCTTTTATTTTTCTTCGGATCTTTAAATTCCTTAGAGTTTGTAGAACCCGCTTTTATTTTGCGAGAATGGAGACGATGCTTTTCTTCTCTCGGCGTCCTCAGTTCCTCACGGATTATCCGCAGCAGCTCTCTCTGTGGCCCCTGCCCTTGCTCTTTGTCCAGCTTGAAACTCATTTCGAGGACCTGGGTCCCTGTTACACCTTCCTTGTCTATCTGTGACTTCAGTTCCCTCTGAACAGTATGAGTTTCACCTTTTTCAGCGTGACAACAATGCTCTTAGACCAGTGATGGCGAACCTATGACACGCGTGTCAGAGGTGACACGCGAACTCATTTTTTTGGTTGATTTTTCTTTGTTAAATGGCACTTAAATATATAAAATAAATATCAAAAATATAAGTCTTTGCTTTACTATGGTTGCAAATATCAAAAAATTTCTATATGTGACACGGCACCAGAGTTAAGTTAGAGTTTTTCAAAATGCTGACACGCCGAGCTCAAAAGGTTCGCCATCACTGTCTTAGAGCGGACAGAAGTAAAACAGTGGGCACATTTGTTCTTGTGGTTTGTTAGTATTAGATCTCCTCTCCCCCAAAGATTTAATGCAGCATATATCATAACCTAAACAGAGCAAGCAACAAAGAGTTAAAAATAAAAACACTATCGTGAACATTCTCTCCCCCTCCAACCCCAGTATCTCAATGAAAAATAGTCATCATTAGCTAATTAAAATATTCACTTCATCTTGGGTCTTAACTTCCAACTTACGAGTCATGGCTCTTAATAAGCCACCCGTAAGCTGTACGTTTTTAGGCTTCCCATTGCACTGAAGAGGACTCTCCCACCTTTACTTTAAAATGTTCTCAAGGCCTGCCACTGACCCGTTTATTTTGAATGGTGATTGGGTGAATAGGAATTGCAAATCATTAGACCTTTATTATATCAATGGTGGGCTTTGGAAGATCAAAGACTGCATCTTACCCATTTAAACACTTAAATGACCTCCAGCAAGCAGATCAACGTCTTTGAACTTAGTTTTCTACTCTATAAACGAGCTGTAATGATTAACTGTAATAATGTCTGAAAGCCTGAATAAGGTGACTGACAGATGAAGGAAATCTGTAAAGTTTCCCTCTCCTTTGAATGAATTGTGCCATCAATTCTATATTAAAGCAATCAATTTTGAAACATTATGGAAAGTTTATTTTTACAGATTTTTATTAAAGCAAATTCATTAATCAGGATTCTGAATACTTGAAAAAACAAACAAACAACCCATTAGGACTTCAAGCTCTCAAGATGTATTTCCAAATCTTTTCCTAATAAGACTCATTTTTCAAAGTTTATAATGACTGATATCAATACTGTACAATTTGTCAGAGAGCCTTTAAAAATTTTTTAAATAAAATTCAACTTGTGGAAGTAAAAATTTTAAAACCTAGTTTTCTCTTAAGCTTTTAAGTTCAACTTATAAATCTCTGGTTCTATTTATAACCCTGGTATTAAACAATAGTTTTTAAGAGAAATTTTTATAAAGTTACTTAAGTTTTGCTGAGTGAGGGAGGGAGAGAAAGAAAACTCATGGACATGGAGAATAGTGTGGGCATTGTGGGGAAGGAGGTGGGATGAGGGGAGGTGGAGGAGGGTATAAGGGAGAATAATTGGTGATGGAAAGAGACTTGATTTGGGGTGGGTAAACACACAATATAGTGTACCGATGATGTGTTGTGGAATTGTGCATCTGAAACCTGTATAATTTTGTTAACCAGTGTCACCCCAATAAATTCAATAAAAAGGAAATAAAAGCAAAAGCATACAAACAATTAGAGAAGTGGACAAGAACTAGAATAGACACTTCACAACAAAGAACATGTATATGGATAATAAAAACACAAAAAGGTACTCAGCCTCATTATTCATCTGGGAAATGAAAATTAAAACCACATGATACTCTGCCAGAAAGCCTATTAATCAATATGCACCCCTCATAACCAATTCATACATCAAAGGCTCATATAATTAAGGAATAGTTTTAATTGCCAGCTCTATACAAACTAACATACTTCATCCTAAGAAATTTTCTCAGATGATGGGGAGTAGAGATGGGTTCTAATCTCTCTCATTCTTATAAGTCAGGCTGGAGGGAAAATTCTTTTAATTGTCTATAACTTTGCTTTCATTATTGAATGAGAAGTACCCATGTACTTAACACAAAATAAGACTCTTCTGAGAACAGAGTAGAAAAACTAGATGAAAAATCAACCAATATTTTTAGTTTTTAAAAAATTGCTGATAAAAACCCAATTCAAACTAGGTTAAGTAAAAGGAGGGATTTATTGGAAGAATACTGGGGTAGTCATGGGAAAAGCAAGCCATGCAAATGAGAAAGGTGCCATTGAACCTTAGGAAGTAACAGCTAGAAACAGTGACTAGAACATAAGCAAATCTCAGTTTCTGCCTCCCATCTCTGATTTTCTCTGAGTTTTCTCTGAGTCTCTTGTCATAGACTGGTTTTTTCCACCAAGACAAATGTCATATTATATTGTCTTATATTTATATTATAAATATAAGTAGGCTATAAAATCATAAGGGCAGAGAACTCATTTATATTATCTGTGGCTGTATCTTTAGCACTTGACATCTGGCATGCATAATTGGTTCAATAAGCATGTTTCAATAAACCATTGTTGAATAAGTGAAGGCATAAACAAAAGAACAGGCAATAAGTACATTTTAAGAACTATGGTAGCCTGGAGAAGGCTATAGTAATGGTACACTATATAGAGAGTTTGAGAGTTTCTTGAATAATTCTTATAGCCAATTTAAAACTCTTGCTATGTTTGGCACTGTGCCCAAAACTTGTCATACATCATTTTACTTAATCTCTGTAGGTTGGTTTTTAGAATTCCCATTTTACGTCTGATGAAGTTTAAGTAACAATCCAATGGTTGCACTCTAGGTACACAGAGTAGCTGGGTTTAAAACTCAATACCTAACGCTCATTCCTGTGTTATTAGCCATTCCCTGCATTGATTCCATCATTAGCAGCTCCAAGGACGAGAAAAGAATGGACTACCTAGGTCTTCCAGCCCTTGAAGTCTATTTACAACTTATTTCTCAGGAGGGAAGGAAACCTTCCTGATGTCATTAATATATTGGCCTTGTAGGTTCTTTGGGAACTGAATAAGTGGGTAAATTCTTATTCTTCCTGGTAGTGAATTAAAATGTGAAAAATAAAATTAGCAGTTATAGTTTAACCATGAGGGAGAGAAAGAATAGTTATAACCTGATTAATCATTTGCTGAAGCTTGTTGAAATTCAGTAGTTTAAATTATGTAGAATGAAAAATTTAAATTTGATAATTATTTTCATTCTCTGGTTTTATTATGGGCCTGAGTGAAAAATTTCCAGAATCTAGTGATTTATCAGTACAAAATGTTTCTTAATTTAGAAACAATGCCATAATTACCTAAGTTTTTTCATTTGTTCTATTCTCAGAGTTCATGTTTACTTATAACAAGCTAGCAGGTGACACCCAGTTCTCAGAAGTTTTTGCAATTCTACTTTTGGTTTATTCTGATGGCAAATTTGTCTTTGGTAACTTCCCTAGAAGGCAACTTTCATATATTTCCCTCTGTTCTTTATTTTCATTCTATATTAAAGAATTCAAAACATGTGTAAGTGAACATTTAGTCCGTCATTCAGATGGTCTTTTATTTATTTATTTGGTGCTGGGTAAAGCCAGCCCTAGAATGAAATAGACCGATGATCCTGTCATTCAGAGTGACATGCCATTATATGAATATGAAGGCTAAAGATAGGCATGTGAAACTGACTCTCACTTATGCATTAATATTTTTAACTGTGATCATTTTTTGATCTTGTAATTATGAATCATAGAGTTGGATTTTTTGAGTGTAATTTACTAGAGCCATAATTCTTGATGAAATTGCAGTAAGCACGTCAGCCTCTTTGATTAATCAGAGTTTATTCATGTCAGTGCTAAGCATGTGAAAAAGTCACATTTATCTCTTTTCTTGTCCTGTGTTACATATAAGTTCATAAACTTCAAGACAAAAAGACTCATCCTTTCCATTTCTTTTACACTGTGTTTCACAGTGCCCCCAGCAGTGCTTTAGCACCCAAAGAACACTTGATGACAGTGTGTAATTGACACTTCTCTCTTTGGGGTATAGCTCTCTTTGGAGAAATAATGTAGGAGTTTCAGTGTCATGCTCTATGTGGAATGCTAGTCCATATGCCTCCAGAAACTGCTGGTGGCTGAGGACAGATTCCATTTGACTTGGCAGTAATTTCCTTTTTCTTCATTTCCCACAATCGATCTATTAACAAGTCCGGTTAGCTCTGCCTTTAATGTGTCTCAACGCTTTCCATCTCTATAATATTAACCCAGACCAAGACATCTTTTCAGGTTTATGTATAAGCAAACCCCTCCCCGAGAAATAATGTAGGAGTTTCAGTGTCATGCTCTATGTTTAATGCTAGTCCATATGCCTCCAGAAGCTGCTGGTGGCTGAGGACGGATTCCATTTGACTCGTCAGTAATTTCCTTTTTCTTCATTTCCCACAGTCGATCTATTAACAAGTCTGGTTAGCTCTGCCTTTAATGTTTTTCAACGCTTTCCATCTCTATAATATTAACTCAGACTGAGACATCTTTTCAGGTTTATGTACAAGCATACCCTTCCCCTTTTAAAAATTGATTTTTAGAGAGAAAGGAAGGGAGAGGAAGAGAGAAAGAGAAACATCGATATGAGAGCAGAACATCCATTGGCTGCTTCCTGCACACCTACTGGGAATTGAGCTTGCAATCTGGGCATGTGCCCTGACCCAGAATTGAACAGGCAACCCTTCGGGTGCACGGAAAGTCCAACCAATGAACCACACAAGGGTATGTACTGTGGCTGCAGGCTCCTCCCCTGCCCGGGCCCTGGTCAGGGCGAGTGCAGGAGGCAACCAATCAGATGTGTTTCTCTCACATTGATGTTTCTTTCTGTCTTTCCCTTTCTCTTCCACTCTCTCTAAAAATCAATGGAAAAATATTATCAGATGAGGATTAAAAAAAAATATTCTTCATAATGCTGTAAAAAAATTAGGGAATAGAAGCCTCATTGAAAATGAAGTAGAGAGGACAGAAGGTAGTGCTCTCATCCCCTACATTGATCCCACAACTAGGAGAACTCTATAATATCCCTCCCAACTTCCTATTCACATCTATAAGAGTTTTCTTTATTTTAGCAGACTTGTATGTTCCCTGCAGCAATTCTTTGTTGTTCTGGAATAATCCCATTTTTGCTGCAAAGGAAAGGAGAGGGTGCTTACTTAATCACTGACTAAGAGAAAACAATGAACTTTCTAAAATTCCTTACTGAGACAAACCATGGGGGTAGTCATGTCTGTCTTCTGCAGCTTCAACACTAGACCAGTGATTATAGAAAAACAGTCTTTGTTCTTTATACACCTGATAAAAATCACCTCAAAGTTTCAAAGTAAATTACTTCCAGACCCTATCCCCAGGCTCCCTGACACCAGGGGGTGCAATGACTCAACCTTATCTTCCCTAAACATCCCTTCCATTTGATGTAAAACTGTTAATCATTGAACTGTTTGTACCCTAATTGAAACTTGTAACACAGCAGAGGCACTTTTCCCTATGTCTCAGCTTATATAAGTGCTAATTTTTCTGATGTTGGAACACTGTTTCAAGGTTTCTTGAAGCTTTGCTCTCAGGCTATAGTCCTCAGGCCCAAATAAGATATTTTCAGATATTCTGGTTCTTTTTGTAGGCATGAATTTGAGTTTAACAAGGACCTCCAGGGATTCTGATACTAACTAATGTTTGAGAATGACTGTCAGTTTGGCAAGATGGGTATGCTAGATGGCCTAGGTTGGTCAAGCACTGTGTTATGAAGGGTATGTTAGGTCAGCTTCACCATAGATTAGATTAGCTTCTTTGGGTTGGCCTCCCGAGTATTTTGCAGCCCCCAGGTGAGTGCCTTACACGCCTGACTCTGGTCCTTGCTCTGCTTGGAATCAGAGATTGCAGCATCAAACACTGGTTAAGAGCACAGAATCGTTGGCACTGCCACTTCTTAGCTGAATAATCTTAGGCAAGTTATTTATGTATGCTGAACCCCCAGGAAACAAAAATAATCATTACACTATCTTTACAGAATTTGCTTCAGGAGTAGATGGAATAATCCATGTGAAGAGCTTTGAACAGTGTTCATAGCAGAACAGGAGTACAGTAGCCCTGGGCTTGTCCTATGGACCATTTTTCCCCCCTCTATGGGGAAGGTTGGCCTGATTATCAAATGACACGCTCACATGTTTCCAGAACATAACCTTTTCATAACTTGGAGATGTCCAACCTAGATGGTTTTGGCTTTGCCATTAACTAGAGGAGTAGATCAGCCTGTACAGATCACAGTTATCCCCAGGGCAACAAACCTACCCAGTTGCCTGTGGTTGCTTTTGCATTAGCCAGCATCTTCCTTTAGAGGAGTGCTAAACCCTTGGTCGATATTGTCAACAATAAACAGCCTTCTCTTTGAGGAAAATGTTTTATAAAAATGGAATTGTTTAAAACAAAGCCTCTTTTCAAATAGGGTAAAACATTGAAAACTTAAAAATATACACCCAGGGAAGAAAGCAAAATCTAAGGAAATGTATTTGAAAATGTAGTATCAGTGAGAGATAATGCAGTGCTTCAACATAGTTTCTCTGTTATTTTGCTGTCATGGATAGGTAGAAAGATCAGTGGGAAATTGCAGATAATTTTAGTGGTACATAGAGGGGAACTATGGATTTCTTATTTCTTTTTGTTGGCATCTATCATGGTCCTTTATTTTATATCCCCACAGGCCACCCCTAGAGTCTGTATCTGTCTTACTTAATTGGGGACCATTTCCCCAGACTCTTCCTATCTCATACTGTACAAGCCAACTGCAGATCTTGAATGCACTCTGTATAAATCCCAGGCCCACTCCAGAATTTTACTTCGAGGGTATCCTTTCTGAATTGCGACTTCCCAGCTGCCGCCTATGTTTCCTCCTCTTTCTGGCTTTCCTTTGCTGTACCGGCCTATCTCCCATACACTGTTACCGATCTGAAAATGGGATTATTTAAAACAAAGCCTTTCAGCCAAAAGAACACTCCGAGTTGATTTTGTTAGTAGAAACTTTATTGCAAGCCAGCAAGATAGGAGTGCACCGAGGATCATTCCTAAAGCAGTGCCTCCCCAAGAACAAAAGACCACATGGTATTATAGGGCTAGTTGCTTACATCATAGCATGTTGAGGTATGTTTGAGGTGAGCATGCACACTAAGCAGACAGCTATACACATATACATCACATGTACAGAAAATGGTGAATAAGCCTGCCTTGGGTAGAGATTTCAGTATTATAATGAGGATATAATGAGAAAAGTTTATGCTGAGGCCACTGAAGGATCCTTTGGTCAGTTCCAGCAGGTCAAGGGCAGTTTCTAGCAGCTTCCTTATCTTTATATTCTGGTCCTGAAGGAAAACATCCCAGGCAGGCACTGTTGGAGTTCCATCATCAATCAAGCAAATGTTTAATCTTGTAGGCTTTCTCCTAGCCCCTAACCCTTCTGTCCCAGCTAGATAGGCTACAACACCTTTTATCTTCAGTGAATTCTACTATGTGTTATTTTTCTCTCTGTTGAAGCCCCTTCAGAGCAGGAAGAGGGACTCAGGCTTCTTTGTATCCCCAGCATCTAGTGTCCTAGATGCCCAATAAACATTTGTTAATGCTGATGGTAATGATGTTGACTGAAAACTGGGTTGATTCTCCAGGCTCTCCTTATGATTAGATTCTTAATTAATTTCAGGTCCATGACAGCAATGAATAAAACCTAAATTGCTCCCTACCTAAGAGAGAAGGGCTGTGATCAGGAAGAGTAACTCCCAGAGAAGTTCTAAGTAAGTTTCTCCCTTTTCCTGATGCTAGTTGGTACCATGGCCAGGATTTTGAGAAAAGACATGGCCAGTACAAGGAAACTGCTAATAAGTTACTAGTAACTCCCGTGTGCTTCCAGCAGATAAATAAGCATTAGATAATATTTTTAAAAATTCTCCCAAGAATTCCAAATGCCTTCCTTTCCCTCAGCTGCAGAAGGACACTAGGTGTAATTTTCCACTTTCCCCCACTGCTCTCTGAGTCACAAGGATACATTCAAGAAGGGAGCTGGCAGGGACTGATTTCTACAAGTCATTGAAGGCATGTTATTAAAAGTTAATGTATTTCCCTAGCCAGGTTTGGGACTAATGTAGCAATAAATTGAATGAAGATGGCTCAGACTTCTTACATAATGAGAAACCAGCTAATGTGGAACTAGGAACCTTCTGGTTTTCTAGGGGGAAGGGCAGGCATTGAGCAGTGTTCAACATTTCCAAAGCATCCACGGCAGCACAAGAATCCAAGAGATGAGGGAATATTGCCTTTTTAGTCAAGCTATTCCGAATTAAATCTCTCCTACTTACAGTCTCACTGTTTGCTTCTTGGTTTGGGGCTTAGCGTGGTCATGTTAAAGCTTACATTCCTGGGCACCTATGGAAGTTTGTGGTGAATAGAGAGAAAGTTTCAGGGTGTTGTTTCAAGGTGACGAGGGCAGGCTTTAGGCCAGAGTTTGAATCTCAGTCCTGTCACTTACTGACTTGAGTACGTTGTTCAACCACTAAGACTCACTTTCCTCCTTTTGGAAATGATAACAGTACCCTATTAGAGCTGTAAGAAGTAAATGAAGTCATAGCTGGAGAATGCTTAAGAGTGCTTAATGTATAGCATATTCACAACAAATGGTAGCTACTTTTACTATTGGTGTTGAAAGTTTTTAATTAACTTCATTTCTTCTGAATTGGTGAAAACAAATTCAAGATTCTGTATTTCTTCCTTTTTTTCATCTTTCTTTCTGTTTCTCCTTATTCCACTTCATCTTCTCTCTTTTTTTTTTCACTTCATCTTCTCTTTAAGCCTTTATAATTCTGTTGGGCTTCCTAGAGAAATAGACATGTTGCAGGGTTTATGTGGGGTTGTTTTTTTTTGTCATTGTTGAATATAAATACTAAATAAATGAATAATGATAATGTTTCAGGATATAATAGAATGAGCTAAAATTTTATTTCAAAAGAGTCAAAGCAACCATTACACAGATCTTCTGAGCATGAGAAGGTAGAAAACAGATTTCACCTTTCTCGACCTCAAACTGCCCCACTGTAAAATGAAAGGTTCAGCTAGATGACATGTGGCAGGGCTTCAAATATGTCAGTATTTCCCCCTCACTAGGAATGGGTCAGTTGCAGTAATAAAATGTGCTGAAACTGGCTCTAACCGTCTATTGTAATGAGAAACTGCTTTATGAGTGCCCTCGGATCTTAAAAGGGATGGGAGTGGGCAGGCCCTTTTCTGGGGAGTTTTCAAGTGAGGCTGCATCTTGACCTGTAGAGGATCAGGTATGACCAGTAATCAGTGGTCAGCTGGTGGTGGTGAGGCTCTCCAGGAAGCACATGGGAGGTCAGGAAATCAGAAGGCAGCTGATCAGAGGTCTGAAAAGCCTAGGGCCTCCTCAGAGGGGTGGACAGATGGGATGTACCAAAGCAGGTCAGGAGCTAGGCAAGAACAGGGAATCTTCAGAGCAGACTGGAGGAAGTTCATGGAACACTCAATTCTGGTTAGTATGCCCATAGAGTAAGCAGTTGGGTCAAGCCAGTTGTTGACCAAGAGCTGAATGATCTCCTGAGGTCAGAGGCGACATGGTGGAGAGGGAAAGGTATAATTTTTTTGTCATGCAGGGAAGGTCTGCATCCTGGCTGGACTGTTTACTTACTTGGCACATGGGGAAGCTGTTTCACTGCTTTGGCCTTTGCTTCCTGACTTGTAAAATGGGGATATGAGTGCCAGCCTTTCAGAGTTGTTGTGAGGGTTAGAGGCAATGTGCTCAAAAAAGTGGGAGCAATGATTAGTAACTTCCTCATCCAATACTAAGGAATGATGCCTCTTGTTTTGTGCTCCATTCTTCAATTAAATGAGCCTTAAGAATTAAGTTATTTTACATTTATTGGAATATCCTATATCCATGTTTCTCAAAGAGTGGCCTAAGAACTCCTAAGTCGAAATCACTTGGGTAGCTTATAAGCATTGTTTATCACTTGGCACTACCCCAAGCCATCTCAACCAGAGGTACGGAAGTAGAGACCTCTGGATCTGCATTTTTAACTAACCACATGATTTGAGGACCACTGACTTATTCAAGGGCAGTAGTTGGGATGGTTAAGAACAAAATGTATGAGTCTCTAGCTATAATTTATCACCTAGGGTCTAAATAAAATTTTATTTGCAAAAATGTTTCCTAAAAGAAGAACTAGAAAATCTCTGTTGTAGTGGATAGAGCATATGTTGTCTTGGGTTCAAATCCTGACTGGCAATTGTGTGCCAAGTGACCTTATGCAAGGGGTTTGCAAAAGACTGCAGCCTGTTTTTATAAATGAAGTTTTATTGAAACACAGCCCCAACCATTAATTTACTAATAGTCTCTGGCTATTTCCAGTTATAATGGCAGTACTGGGTAGTTGTTACAGAGACTATGGCTTGCCAAGCCCAAAATGCTTACTAACTGGATCTGCATTTAAGAAAAAGTTTACCTTTCCCTAACTTAGGTGAATTAAAGTACCCCTTAGTTTTCTCATAGATAATATGGGATTAATAATACCTATCTTGTATGGTTGTTGAAATAAATAAATTATATAATTGATGGAAATTTCCTAGTATGGTTTCCAATAATAATATTGGCTAATATTGTTTGCTATGTGCCAGGCACTGATTTAAACACTTTACATAGATTTTCTTACTTATTGTTGGTAACAGTCTGTGAAAGCTTATTATTATTCCCATTTTACAGAGGAGACAGAGAGACTATGAGTAATCTGTCCAAGGTTATACAAACTACTGTGCTGAACTTTTTCAAATAAGGTTAGTTTCCTGCCTTTCCTCCCCCTCCTAAAGTTGGCACTACCTGTACCTCATCTATACACAGATCTTAAAACAAGCCCTCTGAATGTGAGAAGATTCTGAAGTGGGGAAGGGATTGCAGAGTTTATCCCATATAAACTCATTGTTTTAAATTTAAGGAAATTAAGACCCTTTGTCTAAGCCCCTTAGATATTTGCAAAGTTAGGACTGTCCTCAGGGGAGCCCTCACACACCAGTCAGCTGATAGCATTAAACAATTGATTGGCTCATCTCTGTGTAGGAGAGTGTGTATGGTTGAATAAGAACTAAACACTTAAGTCCTTACTGCCCTCAAGGTTATAACTCTTTCAAATACACTCATAGTTATTGGATGGGCTGAGCCACAAATGCCTGTTAAATCCAGACCATCTTTTCAGGTCTGTGTCCCTCCCCACCCCCAGGGATTTAGGGTTTTCAGTAGTATGCATCAGTATGACCATATTAGCTATTAAAATATTGAAATATTTCTGTATCTGTTGGAAACCCCTGAGCCTGCCTAGTGCTTTCCCATTGACCTGGCTATCTGGACCCCTGTCTCCCCTCATCTTCCTACAATCCAACAATTAAAAAGTTAACCTCTGGAAGGCTAAGGGGCTTAGATGGCCCTGATCCAGGCCTCTGGTTGTTCAGTGCAATTGCAGAGCTAATTGCTAAATCCAGTAATTTGAATGTCACCCCAGTTTGACATTCACTTCTTTGGGCACAATAGGATGAGCTGAACCAACCATATTCTCTTTCTCAAGAATTTATACTTACAAGACAAGATAGTGAGACTTTTAACTGGAAATTGGAACTTTAAGAGGATAGTGAAGAAAGTGGTGGCCAAGGTGGGCTCTGAGCAAGACTGAAATGTGAGGAAGCTGAAACTCAGTGAGAGGCAAAGGCTGGGGGTAGAGGGTGGAGGTAGAGCACACAAATAGAAACAGTGACACCACGAGTGAGAGCAGATGGTCCAGGAGAGGGACAGAGGGAGCCATTGGTCCTAAGATCCACATCAATTGTTGAATGGTTTCTAGTTTTAACAGACTCCCTATAGATGCCTAAACCAAACTCCTTATTCCTGAATAAATCTCTTCATAAAATAAAAGAGCCAGACAAATCAGTATGGTTTCAGCCAATAGTTATTCATTCTATTTAAATTAAACTACAGTAGGAGACCCATTACATCATTAAATCTATTGTAAGCATCATCATACCACAGATTACATCAATAGCATCTGCATGAATGGCCTGGGCACTATGAGAAAATAGACCCTCATTGTGGCGAGGTTAGATGAGGTTAGCAGCTGAAGCCTAGAAGCCTAAACAATGCTCTGCTCTCTCATTTCTGGCCTTGATTCAGGGCTGCTGCCTGTGTGTATGAATTATCACTTTTAATAACCAAGTGGACATTTAAATGGTAATGAGAATACTATGATTTTCCAAATGAAAAGCCTCAATCTAATGCATTTTCCTTTGAGAACACTAATTTGAAAATAAAATCATAGTTAATTTAAGCTGAGTTAAATACATACAGGCAACATTGGAAATTACCAGCAAGTGCCATTTATACCACTGCTTTTACACGAATACACATCTACCCATACAAGTCTATAGTTTCTTACTTCCTGGGAAACTGAGGACAGTTGGTGAGAGATTGGTCACACCTGAATCTTTTCACATGATTATAAAATGTACTGGAAGTTTGAAAGACTGAAAGATATGAGAAGATTTTAAGTAAAAATATTGATAAAAGGCAAAATTATTCCAAGGGCTAGACCAGAAATGTAGTTTCGAGATGAGGCAACACTCAGGAGAGAAAAAAATGTCCCTTAACGTGATATTTGAAGCCCCATATGCTTCTTCACCCTCTTTGCCCTCTTCCCATCTTCTGTGCCTCCACCTTGTGGACAGTCCTGGGGGTCGCCTGTCTCGCTGTCTCTGCTTGCCCTTTCCCTTCGACTCAGAAAGCCCAAACCTCTGATGGAAATTCTGTGTCCTTCAAAACCCACATCTCCACGCTTTCCCAAACCCTATTCTGACGGAATTTTTATTGCATTTTTGGATGGCCTCTTGTCCTATGACACTTAAAACACATTACCTTGCTTTCCAATGTTTAAGGTACAAGTTTTGCTTTTACCGTTAGACTCTAAGCTGCCTAGAGCTTTTGTGCATTTTTTTCTTCTTCTGTATACCTGAAATATATATGTCCTACCTTCTCCACCATCCCCCACAATACATAATTAAGTCACTGTTCAAAGGACACTTCTGGGGAGCCTTCCTGGACTTCTCAGACTAAGTCAGGTGCCCACATAACTCCTTGTTTTCTTTTTGTTGTGACACCAGATATTTATATAATTATCTAGTAAATGTCTGTCTCCCACTCTAGATCAGCTGGGGCAACGTGAAACATTTAGTTTCCCAGGCCCTGGAGATTCTGATTTGGTGGGTCTGGGATAGGCACTGGGGAGAGAGGGGTTTGGAATTTCTACATCTAACAAGTACCCGGGTGATTCTTATCATCAAGAACACTTGGCCGATGCTGCTGTAGATCCCGAGACTCCAGACTCCCTTGGTTTGAAGCGAGGCCTTGGCAGAGTGAGCGAAGAGACAGTATTTTCCATGTCCAGTTTCTGTTTTTGTTTCATATCTTTTGTAGAAAGACTTGCATTTTAAAAAATAACATGTTGCTTTTTTGATCCATTCTGATTAGAATATTTACCTCTGTAGCAGGAACCTTTTCTCCTTGAGGGCCTTGATCACACCTGCTTTACCTGGTATCCCCTTCCTGTCTCTGCAAGTGATGCTGGTAGGTGTCCTTTTCATTTGTAGAGTCTGTTGAGGTTGAGATCAGCTCCCCCAGACCCTCTCTCAAGGAGCCCTGGGCTAACAAATCAGGCAGGGCTTTTGGTCAGGAGAATTTTGAGAGAGTTTATTGGTCATAGAGTGTTTCCCAAGAAATGGACCGCAAACAATAGGCTGGGCTAAATCTGATGCAGAAAGACAGCCTTTCAGAGTGATTTTAAAAGCTCATACAATCCCTTTTTAAGTCTCCCATTATTTCCATTGCATTCTTAGCACACACAGGCAAAGTGAACACATCTGGGTGACAAATGACGAGAGGGAAAAGCACGCCCAGGCTGGCTTGCAGCCTCCAGCGCTCGCCTTAGGAGCTGCCAATCCCACCTTCCCCTTCACAGTGCTTATATTTTCTGCTGTCTGGCCTCTACTCATAAACAATGAACCCAGAAATGAGTTACAAAATTTTGAAACCACATGACAAAATATTTTAGTAAAAAATTAGTTTATTTCCATTGAGATCATATTAGTGAGACTTTCCTTAGAATTTGATTTTGTTTTTTCAAAAAAATTCAGATTATAACCTAAACGAAACATTATTAACCTTACCTATACATCCTGAGAGTGGGGAATTTTGTGCGTGATGGATGACCTTGTATATTCACCTAAAAGTAAACATTATCTCATGAACCACCACTAAAATCCGCACGGAGAAATAACACCTTTGTTTCTTCTGATCCTCTTTAAAGCTGAGCAGCTTCGTCCTGAAGGTTGCATTTCCTTTCCATGGGAAACTGTGGCTCTCTTACCTCTGCAGGAACATTGAGGTGTCATTTAGGTTTCATTCCACTTGGGGTCAGTATTGTGCTCCTGATTGCTGCTATGCTCTTGTTTTTGTAACTTAAAATGTCAATTTGGGAATCTCAGTGGAAATATCCATATAGTAACAAAATTGGACTGCCCCTTCGATTGCCAGCTGCAAAGTCACTTTGTAGCAGACTTGGTGGCCAACTGATTTCAACTCCTTTGTGTCGGCACCCTCTTTTACTATTAACTCTGAACCTTTTTATCCTTAGGAATGCTATAGGGATAGGATTTGCTGTGACAGCTTAGCATCACACAATGGTGACAAAGGCTTAGCATCAAGGAGGTCTAGAAGGCAATATTTTACCTCTAGCCATTTCTCCTTGTTGCTGTTAGCAAAACCCATTGGGTTTTTCTTTACAGGAGGTAGATTAAATTACATGTTTCAGGTAGAAGAAAATAATCCTCCCTCCTCCCCCCCCAAAACACACACACACACACACACACACCAAAAAAAAAAACCCAAAACAAAACCAAACCAAAAACAAACAAACAGTTGTTCTCTTCCTTAGCTGCACATTAGGATTGCCTAAGGTCAAATCCTGATGTCCAGGCCATATCCTAGAATAGAGGGAAATCTGGAAGGAGAACTCAGGAATAAGCATTTTTTAAAGCTCTTCAGATAACTTCAATATGTAACTAGAGTGAGAACCACTGACCTAAAGGAAAATACAGAGTGCTGGAGCTAACGGTAAATACAGAGGAATTCTAGAGTTAAAACAGGCTAAAAAATGAGCCAGAAATCACAAAACTAGTTCCTTCTATTTTATTAATTATCAATATGACTTTAGACAGTTAATGACCTTGGGTTCTTCTTTTGTAAATAGTGTAAGGACCAAAGGTCATGGGATATGACAGTCCTTTGAAACAGGCTGTGCTTCACATATGTGTATTATTATGGTCATTTTATAAACATACCACTCACTTTTATTGTCTTTATAAACCTTAAGCAGTGTCCTCTTCCCCCTTTCTGAATTTGACTTCCTCAAAGTGTCCTGGGCTTCAAGCTGATATAATGGAAGCAGAATTTTCTAGATGGGTCCTGGGCAGGAATCTGCATTTTTAAAAACAAACCATAGGACTTCCAGTTTCAAACAATGGAATAAGTGCATTTCATCCCTCAGCTTTCCCAAGAATACAGCTAAAAACATTACATGCAGAACAAGCACAAGAAGTGTCTGAAAGATGGAGAGAAGGTAAACTGGTTAAGGGCCCCAGGTTTCAAGGAATCACATGACGGTGAGTTCTCTGGGTTTTCATTTTGCCTCCTATATATCCCAGACTGGTTGCTGGAGAAGCCTGCAACCCAGAAACTTCAATGGAAGCAAAGTTCCAAGAAAAGCCTGTTCTCTCTTGTCAAAAGTTGGGGAAAGGGGTAGTCTAGCAAGATAGAAACTTTTGGACAATAAATGGCCTTTCCTGGCAAAACACCAGGGAAGAAACCATGTTGCACCCTTACCTTGTCAAAAGGTCAAGAAGTCTAGATGGAGGACCTAGACTCGCCCTCTGGACTGGAGGTAATAATGAGATCACCCCCCCCCCCCTCCATGCTCAGGCAGTGTTTAAGGAAGCCAAGTAGGGAGCCTGGGTTTCTGTCCCCATCCTGGGGTGGTGAGGCACCCCTTCCTGGACCTCCATCCTCTCCATTCACTGGAGGCCACCAGGAGCTTGAAGGCCCTACTCCATCTGGTGGTAATGAGTGGCTTCCCACTTCCCCACCATAGGGGTGCCCGTGGAGGTTGAGTGGGAGAGTCTGGACTTCTATCTCTTCCCAGTGGTAACGAGGAAGAGAGTCAGTGTGTTCCTTCCACCACTGGCCCAGTTTTAACTTAGGCGAGCTAAAATAAAAATGTAAATAAGATCTAGAGTCTTAAAACATAACCCCCTTAAAATGTGTCCACAACACACACAAAAATCACCCATGAAGCCAAGAACCAGGAAAATCTCAACTTGAATGAGAGAAGAAAATCAACAGATGCCAATGTGGAGATGACACAGATGTTGGGGTTATCTAATATTTTAAAAGCAAACATCTTAAAAATGCTTCAGTAAGTATTTATAAACATGCCTGAAGCAAATGAAAACAAACTATTGAGGTGATTTCTGTGCACCTCAGTGTTTGAAGAGCACCAGTTCAAGGAGTTAAGGCTTCTCTGAAGAGATGAGGCAGCTGGCCAACTAGGACTGTTTCTTAAACTCAACATTTCTGTGAGGGCCTAAGCCTACTTAGTCTTAACTATCTCTTGAATGCATCCAACTTATTTCTTGGTAGTGTCATGTAAACCTATGTAGACTGAATGACTTGACTCATAATTTCCTACACGCATGTACTTACTGATCAGTACTCAATGGGTACTTGCAGGGAACCCTCGTAAGTATTCAGAGTTCTCTTTCTGGGTATCTCTGTTCTGTCTGGTATGGTGACTTGCAGACCGTAGCTGCCTTGGTCTTCTCAAACCCACTTCAGTCTTCCCAACTCATAGATATTGCAAAGCTCTACCTGAGTCTTTCCTCTCTTCTCTGTGGCCTGAAAACTTTCCCCAGGTAGTAAACTGGGAGACTTGGTATCACTATTTTTTGTTGCCTAATATTGAATGTCTTAGGAACCATCATTTCTTATCTTTTGTAGATTTTTTTAGTTATTTTATATAGGAAAGTGAATTCTGTCCCTGTTGTATTATCCTATATAATAAAAGCCTAATATGCTAAGTGTCTAGTTGTCCGTTCGACCGTTCAACCAATCAAAGCGTAATATGCTAATGATATGCTAAGGCTGCTCAACTGCTCACTATGACGTGCACTGACCATCAGGGGAAGATAGTCAACCTGTCGACCAGTTGCTATGACATGCACTGACCACCAGAGGGCACATGCTGTGACCGGTAGGTTAGCTTCCTGCTGGGGTCTAGCTGATCGGGACTGAGTGAGACTGGCCGGATATGCCCTGGAGGCCTCCCGCAGTCCCTCCCTGGCTGGTCAACCTCCCGCATCCCTCCCCAGCCCCAGTTGTGCACCTGTGGGGTACCTCGGCCTAGCCTGCGCCCTCTCGCAATCCAGGACCCCTTGGGGGATGTCAGAGAGCTGGTTTGAGCCTGATCCCACAGGCCAGGCTGAGGGACCCCACTAGTGCACGAATTCATGCACTGGGCCTCTAGTAAGTTCATAAAATGATGATCCCTTTCAAAAGTTACAAGCTTATGTGTCTTAGTCTATTATGGCTGCTATAATAAAATACCATATACTGGGTGGCTTATAAATAACAGAAGTTTATTTCTCACAGTCCTGGAGGCTGCAAAGTCCAAGATCAAGATGCTGGCAGATTCAGTGTCTGTTTTGGGCCATCTTTCTGGTTCATAGATGGCACCATCCAGCTGTAAGGCCACATGGCAAAAGGGGCTAGGGAAGCCCTCTGGGTTCTCTTTAATATAAGGATACTAATCCCATTCATGAGTGCTCCACCCTCATGACCCAATTACCCAATATCATCACATTGGGGGCGGGAGGGGGGGTGTGCAGTGGGAATGTCAACATATGAATTTGCAGGGGGAGGGTGGGGGAGGGATTACAGACATTCAGATCAGAGATTCTCAACTTTTTTCATATCATGATACACATAAACTAATTACAAAAGTTCTGCAGCACACCAAAAATACATTTTTTTGCTAATCTGACAAAAGAAAAGGTATAATTTTTATTTCATTCACACTGGGCAGCTATTGTATTGGCTATTGTCATTTTTTTTATTTGACAATCTAAGGTATTACATGTTTTAAAAATTCTTGCAGCACACCAATTGAAAATCACCTGTTTAGGCCATTGCAGTATGCAATTAAAGTGGATTTTTTTATATACTTTAAAACCCTTTTTTATTGAAGGAGATTGACTCATTAATCATATGTAAATTGTTCCAAGGCAGAGAGTAGAGGCTCTTTTATTATGACCTAAAACAAAGCAAGCAAAACAAAACAAAATGAACAAAGGAATCACTATATCATGCTGTTCAATCAGGTGACACCAAACCCTAAATTCTCCAGGTCTGATTTGTGGTTCTTGGCCCTCACACAAGCTGGGACAAGATCATCTGCCCACACATCTAGTGGGTGTGCTTTTTTGAGTATTTGAGACAGTCCAAACACGTACCAATGACCATAAGATGGGTGGGAAATTGAGAAATGATAAAGAGGTTCCTTTCTAGTACAGAATTTCCTAGAATGTGTTCCTTGAAATTCCAGTGTTTTAGAAGATATTAATAAGTATTCAGGGAAAATACCAACCACAGAATACAATTTCATGGTCAAATAAGATGGGGAAATGTATAAATATAATGTCCTCATTAAGGATTCACAATGCACTTGAACTCTGAGAAATTCTGCAGTTAACTTTGATTATGTCAGATAACCAAGTACTTTTGATAATTTCTCCTTTTGCCTGAAATAGTTATATTTTTCATTTGCTAACAAGATACCTGACTACTCCAATCAGAATCAAATCCATATATGTACTAAAGTTATGGAAGTAAAACATATATATCCGCAGAGTCCTTGAACTGATACTGCTTTTGGTTCAAGTCCTCAATGAGAAAATTGTAAATTGAAATAAGAAGTAAATATTATTAACAAACTTACTGAATTCTCAAAAAACACAATATGTAAAAATACAAGATTTCAAATTTTTCAGGGATCATGAATACATTACCCATCATTATGCCTAGTACAACCTGGGTACATACTAAGCATTCAGTAAATACATGTTTACTAGTCATTCACTCAATAAATATTCATTGAACACCCATCATATCTCAGGACATGTATTAAGCACTAAATAAAAGAAATCAAATTTAAAAATAACCTCTGCATCACAGGGAGTTTGCAATTCATGGGGAATGAAAATAAATAGTCATTGCTCATTAATCCAGGAGTACCTTTCCATTCCCTCCTGCACAGATACTACTTGAGGACCTACCATGTACCAGCCACTGCTCTAGGATCTGGGATGTAGGGACAAACACAAAAGATGGAGTCTCTGTCCTAAGGAGATTTGATGGTAAAGACAATTTAGAAAGTGATTGGATATGTTAGTAAGCAGAAGAGAAAACCAAAATCTGAACAATAAGTGAGCTAAGTGAAAGAAGGTGGACCTGGGCCCATGTAGAGACTTGCACAGGAAAATCCTGACAATGGGAAGGAACACGGCTGCACATGCATTGAAGGACAGCCAATGTGGCTGGAGCAAAAAGCAAATGGCAAGTGGCAAGAGGGAGCGGGCTAGGTCATGCCCATCTTGCAGGCCAGGTTTAAGATTTTCATCTTTATTTTATGAGCAGAAAGAGAGTGATGTGAGCAGATTTACCTTTTCAAATGATTTCCTCTATAATTGTACTATGGTTACATGAGAGAATGTCTGTGTTTTAGAAAACACACACTGAAGAGTTTAGAGGTAATGGGACACAATATGCAATTTACTTTTAAATGATTTTGAAAATATGAGAGAGAGAGAGATGGACTAAACAAAAGGGGCAAAATACAATTGGTGTGTCTGATAAAGGGTATATGTAAGTTGTTTATATTATTCTTGCAACTTTGAGTTTGACATTATATCAAAGTAAAATTATGGATAAAATTGCTCCAGTTGTGGCGTGGAAAATAGATTGGCAGGGTCTACCAGTAAGGGGTGCCTAGGAGATGGTTTCAGTCAGCAGCAGGCTAGAGGAGCTGGTGGTCTAGGGCAGTGGTTGGCAAACTGCGGCTCGAGAGCCACATGCGGCTCTTTGGCCCCTTGAGTGTGGCTCTTCCACAAAATACCGACTTCTGCCCATGGGCCACGAAGTTTCAATCGCACTGTACATGCGCGCCCGCATGTGGTATTTTGTGGAAGAGCCACACTCAAGGGGCCAAAGAGCCGCATGTGGCTCGCGAGCTGCAGTTTGCCGACCACTGGTCTAGGGTGACAGCAGTGTGGGACAGATCCCTGGGATGGTTAGTGCAGGATCTGGGAGAGGGTCTGTGAAGTTGAACAAGTTATCGTGGACTCAAGGAGCAGCCAAGAGGTAGGGAGGTGGGTCAGTCTTTGGGGCCTTGGCCCTTTGAATTTGCTACTTTTGCCCCACCCTGTATAAGAGGACGATCAAAAGGGGGGGAATTGTTAAACTAATTAAACAAGGAGGCCATTAGACTTATGTGGCTCTAATGCTGTGGCTGCCTACATAAGTGAAACAAAATCTAAGCCTGTGAAGGTTACGAAATCACAACTCTAAGGACAACCAATTACAAACAGCCAGCTAAACTTTAAGCTCTAGCTGATCAATACTTGGCTTCCTTTGCTTCCCCCTTTTCTCTGTAAAAGTCTTTTCCTGGGCTCCTGTGGGTGGAGAGCTTCTAACCACTTCTGGTTTGGTGCTGCCCAATTTGAGTTGGTTTTACTCAGATAAACTCTAAAAATTAATTTTAAAAGTTGAATGATGTGTATGTGGGGAGTATTAACCAATTAATTGATTGACTAATTTTCATAATGGACCACGGTGCAGTGGAGGAGATACCGAGAACTATTTAGGATGTGAGATAAACAAGATTTGGTGGATGTTTCCAGCAAGCTTTGGGGGAGCCCGGGTGATGGCAGCTCCTGTGTTTTGCTCTCAGTGGGACTCAACTACCCTCCTCAGGTGTCTTTTCTGTCCCTCTACCACCTGACTCCTCCTTCCTTATTTTTCCTGCTTATTATAACTTGACCGTGTTCAGTCCACACAAACATTTTTTTTTTTTTTTTTGTCAGGGCACATGCCCTGGATTACAGGCTCGATCCCCAGTGGGAGGCATGCAGGAGGCAGCCGATCCATGATTCTCTCTCTCATCATTGTTTTTTTTTTTTAATTTTTATTTTTATTTTATTTTTTATTTTTTTATTCTTTTTAAAAAAATATTATAATAAGTATTACAAAGGGTATTACATATGTGTCCTCCCCCCCCCCCCCCCACCCCCCAA
>NW_005357311.1:2984170-2990360 GCF_000412655.1 Myotis brandtii | reverse complement strand
CATGCATACAAGTCCTTCGGTTGATCTCTTACCCCCTTCCCTCCTGCCCCCCAACCCTCCCCGGCCTTCCCGCTGCAGTTTGTCAATCTGTTTGAGGCAGCTCTGCCTCTGTATCTATTATTGTTCAAAAGTTTGTAATGGTCTCTATTATCCATGAATGTGTGAGATCATGTGGTATTTTTCCTTCATTGACTGGCTTATTTCACTTAGCATAATGCTCTCCAGTTCCATCCATGCTGTTGCAAATGGTAAGAGTTCCTTCTTTTTTACAGCAGCATAGTATTCCATCGTGTAGATGTACCACAGTTTTCTAATCCATTCATCTACTGATGGGCACTTAGGCTGTTTCCAGATCTTAGCTATGGTGAATTGCCACACAAACATTTTAGCTATGGTTCCCACTACTCACGTGCTATTTTCTTTTTCATGTTTATTGGTTCAAATTTCTGGGAAAGTTAGTCTGATTGATTCCATTTATCATTTTAAGTAAGACCACACCGGCCTTTGGCCAGGCATTGGCCAGTCCTTCGCACTAGCGGGTGCTGAGTGGGCATTTCAAAGTCAATATGGTCACATGAAGAAATAAGCCTGCCTATTTAGTAGAGGCTGTAGGTGGGAGAGTGTTTCTCGAAGGGATGTAGAGGCAGGGCAAACCCAGTGGTTACTACACCCAGAGTAAGTTTCACAATAAATCAAAACTTCCATGTACAACCTCACTTTACTCATACAATAATGTTGTGATGTAGATGGGCTGGGCTTATCTCCATTTTATGAATAAGAAGACCGATATTCAGAGAATGTCCTTTGTAGAGATAAATGCAGCATCTGATCTGTACCTCCAATATTCTTTCTCAGTCTCAGAATATTAGCGATGGAGAATTAGATAGTCCAGCCATCTATCCCCTCATTTGCACCAACCATTCTTTTTGCATATATGCAGAGACCCAGGGAGATTGCCATGAATTGTTCACTATTGAATCTATTTAAAACAACATTAGAAACTTCAGATTTTATTTACTGTTCTAACAATGCTGGCTGAATTATAATGCTATCCTATTTTTCCTTATTGCATTTTCTCTTCCCTTTACAAAGGAATAGCTTGAGGTTACAGAATAAAAATCTGAGGCTATGCAATAGAATTTTCCTAAATTTCTCAAGTGCTTTTAGCTGTTCTGTGTTCCTGACTCTGAATTTTAACTAGGGCAAGGATTGGTCCATCCTATCCAAGTTCCCATAGCAGTCTTTTATCTTTTTATTTAATTTTATTGTTGACATGATTACAGATGTCTCTCCCCCCTTCCACCTTATTGCTCCCTCCCCCATCCCATCCCACTCGTGGCCTTCACCACGTTGTCTGTGTCCATAACAGTCTTAAACATTCTATGATGTTGGTGCTAATGAAAAGAGCAGAAGCTTTTCAAGCCAGCCCTGCATCATAGAGCTGATCAACCACTAGACAGTGGGGAGAAGTTTCTGAGAGGGGATACAGCCAAATGAGCCTGAAATCTTAACTCTGATCACTGTCATCACAAATAGTTCTTTCTGCAGCTCATCCCCCTTTACTCTATCAAAAATCTTGAGGTTCTCAAAACACCACAACAAGTGCAGCCCAAACACAGTTTTAAAAGCATGGGAAAGACTTCTACTTGTAAGGTTTCCCTTTTGAGACTTGGATTCAGAATAGGCTTGACGTCTATTTTTTATTAATATCTTGCGGCTCTTGTTTGAATTTCTCTGGCCCCTTCTCTCTTTCAGGCTCTCCTTATACAGACTCAGTAGAACACATACAGGTGTTTGTTGCTGCCAGTGAACATGGAGCTGCTGGATGTCAGCATAAAACAGGTGAGTAATTGCAGAACTTCCATAAAACAATGTTCACAGCAAATCTGAGGTTGCTTGTCAAAGGTGAACCAGATTAAGATCTTAGGTGGATCAAAATAAGATTCATCTGGTTTTACAAGACAAATCAGGTCATCTGAAATAATCTAGAGATCAGAGAATTCAGGAGTTGGAAAGCACTTGGGAAGGAAAATGGTCAAGAAAGTTTCTAAATTTTGCATATAAGAAAGAAGCAAAGAAAGTCGTGTAGAGAATGCAGAGTGAGCTGTATGTAGGGGTCTCAGGGCCAGTCATGGCTGTGCTGGTATTTAGCATCCTCAACTAAATTAGGCAGCTAAGTTAATTTCTCAAGGTGAGTGTTTTTGGCGATAACATTAGTTTTCGACTAGGTTATCACTAAAGTCTCCTTTAATTCAATGATGTGAAATGCATGACACTAAAACCAGATCTGCTTGTGACCACATTTTCTCCCTCTGGACTGATTGCAACTTCTGAGATCATGAGTAAAACCTAATTAGCTGGTGTTGATAAGGTTATTCACAGGATACTCCAGTCATCCTGGGCGTCTTGTTCTGTTCTTGTCATCTTGTCTCCTATTTTTCCTGAAGAATTTGACACTCATACCTGACACACTTCTTAAACTGGATATCCAGAGAAGTGATACATATTTTAAAACCAGAACTCCTTTAAACATTTTGCACAAATGTATTTAATTCTAGAAGTGAAAATCCAATCTGATTTATACTTTCCTTTGTATAATAATTTAAATGCAGCAAGGATTGCTGTTGGAACTCAGAAGAAAAGGTAGATAAGAGCTATATTTATGTGCTTATCTTGCCTTTAAATTAACTCCCCTTCCCCCACTTCTTGTCTGAGCCCTTTGGTTGCCATGGAAACTGGCCTGGCCTCCAAGTGAGATTCCTGTGAGACTTAATTGCATTCAGAATTTCATAAACTCTCTATTAACCTTTGCCTGACAGATACGTGTATGATGCAAAATGAGTTAGATTACTGGTTTGAAATGATGTATACATTCAGGTTTCATGTGCCCAATGCTCTCTTTCAGTCAATTAAACATGTAATAATTGTGAGAGTGTTACTGTTGATGTATTTTTTCCTTTTTAAAGAAAATGCCAGATTTAACATATACATACTGAATAAATAAGTATATTTCTAAGAGAAGGTTCAGAATGAAAACTGAGTACTATGTCTGTATGTTTGAATATATTTAGATATGCTGTGTTTATTTATATCTATATATTACAATAAATATGTTTGTGTTGGGCACTACTTAGTATTTAACATGTGTAATCTCACTTCATCATCCTAATAACTCGATGTAGCAGGTACAGTGGTGCCCACCATTTCACAGGTAAGGGAACTGGCATTTAAAGAGTGCAAGGTTCCACAGAAAGTGGGTGGCAGAGCTGGGACTAGAATCCAAATCTGTTTGACTCCAGTGCTTTGAAACCTTCCATATGTATTCATTTGTATGCCTCTAGAACCCATCAAGGGACTGTGTAAGGTTTAAGAAACAATCTTCTTTAAGTAAATCGTTCATTTTTAGGAGCAGGAAAAACAAACATATAAGACACAGTGCTTGCTCTTGAGGTGGGGTGTGGGGGAGAGTGACAGGAGAAAACAGACATGAAGATATAATTACAAGTTGCTGAGACTTATGGCAGATGTCACTACATAAAGCCCTAGCCTCACTACATGGTCATGTTCAAAGACACAATAGCTTCCCTGTAAAATGACTGAAAAACAATTTAAACTCTGTGTTCTTTAAGAATGCCAAAAGCAATTCCATTTATACACACTGTAACTAAACATCTGTTTCCTCCCCTCCCCATGTAACTCGCACCTGCAGTAGCTTTAGTGGCACAAAGGTACCATTTTTGTGTTATTTCAGCACCATGTGTTCAAAGCTCTCCCCTCTTTCACTGTCAGCTCCACTAAACTAGGTCATGAACTTATCCCATGCAGTCTTCCCTGTTGCTGTCCAGTCCCTCAGGCTCACCTCTGTGCTAGAGAGTGTGGCTAAGCCTCTCTGATAGTTGTCATTTTTCTTGTTCTTCCACTATCCAAGTTTTGTATAAAGAAGACGCGATTGGAAACTGACTGGAAGCTGGGTTTTTTCCTTAAAGGAGAGATGGGTTAGGGAGAAGACAGCAGACACAAGTCAATCTGTTCTAAATCTTTGCCACGGAGGAATAAACTGAGTGCAGTGGGAGTCAGAGAAAGGCAGGCAGCCATTTCCACCTGGGGAGTGAGAGAGGGATATTCACAGAAGCTGATCTTAAAGGATGATGGGGTGTTTTCCAGGTGGAAAGTGAGAAAGAGGGATTCTAGGCCAAGGGAGCGGCGTATTGGACATTTATAGTCATGCACAGGCATGCGGTATTTGAAGAATAGATAGATGATTCTTTTTGAGATAAATCCCACATATTTAGAAGCAAGAGGGAAATATGAATCACTCATTTTGGAAAAGCAAAAATAGTGGAGCTAAGAGGATCAAAAGGTATTTAGTCCAATCTTTTTCACTTTACTCTCAAGGAGATGGAGGCCCAACAAATGCATTTTAAATGAATCTTCTCCTTCTGTAGGACCACTTGCTTGAAGAGCTTGCAGGTGCTTCCTCTCACCCATTTTAAAGGGTCTCAGGTCATGGGATCTGCTAGAACACTCTTAATGTTCTAACATCAAATAGGAAGGTCTTCTAACAGGCTTGATCTAGATAAATTCATTATTTATATTTAATCATCAACTAATTTAATAGATACCTGTTTATTCTGTTGTTACAGCCCCCATTGACTTACATTAAATCTCTTTTACCTCCTGGATAGCAGATCCATTAGTGGCATCTTAGGAAAAAAATTATAATTTCCTGGTCACTGATTATTAGAAGTCTGATTTGTTTGAAATTCCAATCTTATATCTTATTCAAAATTTTCCCTTATCACAGTTCCTTATCATAGTGACTATAGTGTGTATATGTGTCTGGGGAAAGAGGTAGGAATATGATTTGATCTTTTATTCTGCATCCCTCACATTGGGGAACAGAATAAACTCATTTAGCCTCCTATTTTCCTTTTGCTGGGTTTTAACCCCTTCACTGTGTTGGAACAGGGAGGAGGGAGAAAGAGGATAAGTCTCTTATTAACTGACTGGTGGTGTTGCTTGGAAAGTTGATTGGAAAGTAAAGGCAAACACGTTGGAAAGGAAGAAGTAAGACTATTTTATACTTGCAGGTGACATGATTATCTATATAGACAATTCTATGGAATCTACCAAAAAGCTGCCACAATAAATTAATTTATCAAGGTTGCAAGATGTAAGGTCAATATACAAAAATTGAGAGACCAAGATGGCGGCATAGGTAAACACCGGAGACTGCTGCCGCAAACAACCACTTCAAAAATACAAGTGACTATAGTGTGTATATGTGTCTGGGGAAAGAGGTAGGAATATGATTTGATCTTTTATTCTGCATCCCTCACATTGGGGAACAGAATAAACTCATTTAGCCTCCTATTTTCCTTTTGCTGGGTTTTAACCCCTTCACTGTGTTGGAACAGGGAGGAGGGAGAAAGAGGATAAGTCTCTTATTAACTGACTGGTGGTGTTGCTTGGAAAGTTGATTGGAAAGTAAAGGCAAACACGTTGGAAAGGAAGAAGTAAGACTATTTTATACTTGCAGGTGACATGATTATCTATATAGACAATTCTATGGAATCTACCAAAAAGCTGCCACAATAAATTAATTTATCAAGGTTGCAAGATGTAAGGTCAATATACAAAAATTAACATATTTCTATATACTAGCAGTGAACAATTAAAATATTTATACTGATAACAAAAATAGGCATTAATTTGACAAAAGATGTACAAGACTTACACAATAAAAACTGCCAAACATTACTGAGAGAAATTAAGACCAAATTATTTTGGGGAAAATATGTTCATGTATTGAAAGACTGAATATTGTTAAGAAGTAAATTCTCTCCAAAATGACCTATTGATTGAACACTCAAATTGAAATCTTGAAAAGCTTTTTTGTAGATGTTGACAAACTAATTTTAAAATTTATGTAGAGGTACAAAAGGCCTCAAATAGTCAAAACAAATTACAAATAAGAACAACATTGAATGGTTAACACTACCTAATTTTAATACTTACTATATAGCTACCATAGTCAAGATAGTGTGGTATTTTGTTGTGTTAAACAAATAGATCAATGGAACAAAATAGAGAGTATAGAAATAATTCTATATAATAAACTAGAGGCCTGGTGCACAAAAATTTGTGCACTTGGCAGGGGGGGGGGGGCCCTCAGCCCGGCCTGTGCCCT
>NW_005357311.1:2983709-2984068 GCF_000412655.1 Myotis brandtii | reverse complement strand
GCTGTACTGGCAGCTGTCAGCCTGGCTTGTGGCTGAGCAGAGCTCCCCCCTGTGGGAGTGCACTGACCACCAGAGGGCAGCTCCTGCATTGAGCGTCTGCCCCCTTGTGGTCAGTGTGTGTCATAGTAATCAGGCATTCCCAGTCTTTCTGCTGTTAGGGTCAGTTTGCATATTACCCTTTTACTATATAGGATAGAGTCCTGGTGCACCGGTGGGGGCTGGCTGGTTTGCCCTAAAGGGTGTGCCGGATCAGGGTGGGGGTCCTCACTGGGGTGCCTGGCCAGTCTGGGTGAGGGGCTGAGGGCCGTTTTCAGGCTGGCCGGCGACTGAAGCTCCCAGCCTCTCCTTTTTTCTTTTTT
>NW_005357311.1:2960307-2983324 GCF_000412655.1 Myotis brandtii | reverse complement strand
GTTAATTTGCATATCGCCCTGATTAGCCAGTGGGAAGTGTAGCAAAGGTACGGTCAATTACCCTTTTTGTCTTTTATTAGATAGGATGGCTAATATGTAAATCGACCAAATGGCGGAATGACCAGTTGCTATGATGCGCACTGACCACCAGGGGGCAGATGCTCAACGCAGGGGCTGCCCCCTGGTGATCACTCACTCCCACAGGGGGAGTGCCACTCAGCCAGAAGCCAGGCTCATGGCTGGCAAACACAGCAGCAGTGGCAGGAGCCTCTTCCACCTCCACAGCAGTGCTAAGGACCCCTCGGGGGATGTCTCCCTGACAGCTTAGGCCCACTCAGGCAGGCTGACATTCCCCAAGGGGTCCCAGACTGTGAGAGGGCATAGGCCAGGCTGAGGGACCCCCTCCCCTCCAGTGCACGAATGTCATGCACTGGGCCTCTAGTCAATACATAAAAACTGACTTTTTATAATGGTGCCATGACAGTCAAATTAAGAAAAGAATGATTCAAGAAATGTAATGGAAAGTAGATATTCATATGCCAAAAAAACACATTTGATGCAAATATAAGAATGAACTTAAAATTGATCATAGACCAGCCGTGGGCAAACTACGGCCCGTGGGCCGGATCCAGCCCGTTTGAAATGAATAAAACTAAAAAAAAAAAAAGACCGTACCCTTTTATGTAATGATGTTTACTTTGAATTTATATTAGTTCACACAAACACTCCATCCATGCTTTTGTTCCGGCCCTCCGGTCCAGTTTAAGAACCCATTGTGGCCCTCTAGTCAAAAAGTTTGCCCACCCCTGTCATAGACGCAAATGTCAAATCTAAACCTGCAAAATTTACAGAAGAAATCATAGTATAAAATCTTAATGATCTTGGGCTTGCAAAGATTTAAATATTATCCAAAAAACATGAACTCTAATAGAAAAAATTATGCAATGGATTTTATCAAAATTTAAAAATTCTCTTCAAAAGACAATGTTAAGAAAATGAAAAGACAAACCACAGACTGGGAGAAAATATTTGTAGAACATATATCTAACCAAGGATGTGTATCTTGAATATATAAAGATCTCTTACAATTCAATAATAAAAATTGAAAAAAACAAACCAGTTGAAAATGGTCAAGATTTAAACAGACTTTTATTCAAAGAAGATAAGAATGGCAAATAAGCACACATAAAGAGGCTTACCAATTTTAGTTTTCAAGGACATGCAAATTAAATTTACAATGATATGCTCCTACACTCCAATAAATGTCCAAAATTAAAGTGGCAGACCATACAAATTGTTGCTGAGGACATGAAGCATTTGGAAGTTTCGTGCACTGCTGTGGGAATGTAAAATGCTTAATCACTTTAGAAAACTGGTTTGCAGTTTACAAGTTAAATATACACCTATGATATGACTCAGCCTTTCCACTATTAGGTATTTATTCAAGAGAAAAGAAAGGTCCAAAGGCTTGTACTTGAATATTCATATCAGTTCTCATCACAACAGCTCCAAACTGCAAACCACCCTAATGTCCATCAGCAGGTGAATGGATGAGCAAATTGTGTTCCAGCCACATATGGAATATTGCTCAGGAATGAACTGACAAGGAATGAACTCTTGATAGACATAGCAACATAGGTAAATGTCAAAATACTTATACTAAGTGAAAAAGCCAGAGGAAAGTTTGTGTTTCCATTTATGTAAAATATTGGAAAATGCCAAGGAATTGATAGTAATTGCAAGAGATCAGTGGTTGCCTTACAAAGCAGTGGAGAGGTGGGTAAAAGGAAAGGCATTGAAGGTTAGTGGAAGGGACTGCAAATAAAGAGGTACAAGGAAACTCTTTGGAATGGATATGTTAATTGCATTAATTGTGGTTATAGTTTACTGGTGTAAAAAATTTGTGAAAACATCAAATTATACACTATAAATATGCGAAGTTACTTATATGTCATTTACATTTTCAATAAAATGGGGGGAAAGTTTTTAGAAGCAGAAAAAATATTATGTATTTTGTGATCCCATTTCATAAAAATTATACCACCACACACATAGGCACATATCACAAAGAACTGGGAAAAATTTTTACAAAATCATAGCTGTGCTTTGATTTCATGAATTTCTCAATTTCTCTACAATGACGACTTGTTTCTTTGTAAAGAAAATCAAAGTTATTACCTAGTAGGTAGAGAGCATTGGCAACATTTTCATATCATAAAACAATGAACAAGACTCTTAGAATTAATTGAAGGATCTTAAAAACCAACTAGTCTCCTTTCTTCATTTTGAGAGAGAAAACCGAGACCCAGGGAAGGGAAGTGACTTGCCAAAGGCACATAACAAAATAATGACACTACTCAGACTTGAATGCAACTTTGGGGACATCTTTTATAGAGTTTGTGCCACTGTAGTATGCATTTTTTGGTATATTTTGAATTGTATTTTTGGCTACTAAATTTGTTATAAGTTTAAACATGTAGAAGATTTGAAAATATAGTACAGAGTCCTCATATGCCTTTCATTCAGTTTTTCTGAGTGTTACCATCTTGTGTATCCATATAACAATGATCAAACCTAAGAAATTAACATTGATAAAACCCCACTGACAATATTTTAGACTTCAGTTGGATCTCATCATCTTCTCACTGATGTCCTGTTTTCCTGTTCTATGATCTTACTCAGCATCCACACTGCTTTTAATTGTCTCTCCTCAAATCTGTTTCTGTTTTTTTCTTGTCTTTCATGACCTTGACAGTTTTGAAGAATTCTGGTCAGATATTTTATAGGAAGTCTTTTGATCTGGGAATGTGATGCTTTCTCTTAAGTAGCTTGAAATTTTTGCATTGGGAAGGGTACCACACAGGCGATGTGCCCTTCTCAGTGCATCATCTCCCAAACGGGTACATGATGTCCATAATTCTTGTTCCTGCTGATGGTAACCTTGACGACCGGCTTAGGTGGCATCTGCTAGATTTCTCCACTGTAGAGTTACTATTTTCTCTTTTGTAATTAATAAATATTTATTTCGAAGGAGCTACATTGAGACTATGCAAATACTTTGTTTCTTTTTAAACTTTTGCCTACTAATTTTAGTATCTGTTGATGGATTGAGCCTGCAGCAATGATGACTGTGCTATTCTAATCATAATATCCTATTTTCCTCATATTTTTGATATTTATTAGTAGGAATTTTCTGTAAACTACAGTGATTCTCCCCCCCCCCCACTTATTTACTTATGCAGTTATTCATTAATATTGGCATTAAAATGATTTTTTATTATTTATGTTCTTACCTAATATTATCGTTTTCATTCTGTTCAAATTATGCAAGCTTTGCTGTTGGGAGCTCCTGTGTCTTTCATCATATACTCATTCACTTCTGTGAACACTTCCTTACTTTCTGGTTCGCAAAATGTTCCAGGTTCATTTTTACATTGTTCCTGATCTAGCCCTATAGCCAGCTGTTCTCCCACAATTTCTGGCTCTTTTTATTGGATGATGATATTTGGAAACCAAAATCTAGGTACTGAGTGAGCTCATTGCTACTGGGTATTACTCTTCTAAGCTCTAAGTGGGCAGAGCTAGGAAATAAATCTGCTATTTGTTGTATTATGACTGTATACACATGTTGCATTATTTTTTCTTGTGTGTTGCTGTTTTTAATTGGTTAAATATGATGATTTAAACATTTTAAGGACAATGTAAAATTAAGTCTTGATTGACTAGATATTCAATATCATCCTTTCTTCAAATTGTACCATCCAGGGGTTATTTTACATATTAGTCACCTCCTCATCTATTTATAAAACAACTATCTTATGTTTATTTTTAGAGAGATTTGAACTAGTGCTTGAGTCTGAGAAAAGAGTTATCTTTATTTAGAAAATATATCCTCAAATCTTGAATCCCATATTAGGAACTAACTGGCTTTCTCAAGTTACAAATGAAGCAGAAAAACTGCAAATGAAAATAAGTCCAAATAGCAAAACCTAAGTGTCTCCTCAAGTGTCCTTGAACATTGGAAATTTTAGGTTGAACCCTATGAAGATTATAAGCCATCAGATATTGGTAGTTTCATATGGTGCAAACCAATAGAAGTAGATGTAGAAGCTCCCAGGTAACTGATCAGTATCTCCTACCTCTATTCTTTCACTATCTTAGAGAAACATGTGGTTAAAAGATGTGACCTTCCTTGATGGGTACAAGCTGACCAACCTGAGAAAGAGAGCTTGGTAGGTCTAGTTAAAAACTACTTCTAGAGTGGCAACTACCCTGGGAGAACATGGTCAAGCACAGTGTCTCACCTCTGTGTATTCACAACCCAGTATTAATGCTTACAGAAGATTTGAGAAAACAGCCATAAATTTTGATCCACTGAAATCTAAATATCCCAGCATCTTTGAGATTTAGCACCATTAAAAAGTTATTGAGGAACATAAGAAGAAACCAGGCAGGTTTCATAATATCTTATCTGTGGATATCACAACAAATAAGCTGAGCCTTTATTATGTAACTTATATCTAACTGTAATTCTGATGCTTGACAAACTTCATCCTATGGACTTTGAGGCCTTGAAAGAAAAGTTACATAAATGACAGAAAACACAAAGGAAATTAAACAGATGTGGTCTCTATTTCTATCCTTCTATAAACAAGGAATTTGAAGTTAATCTTTTTTCTCTTGTTAACTAAAGAACAGAGAAGGCAATGATTATGTATGTGGGAAAGTGTTTGCATATTTCAGCAGTTTCTGCCTCCTAGGAAAAATTTGCCAGGTCTAGTAGAATGTCATAGTACTGTTGTATCTGAGAAAAAATATTAAAGCAATGTGTTACTCTAGCTGGAATAAAATCTGAAAGTCATTTTCAACCTTTTTCTAACTTTATTTTTAATCAAATCTAGATGGAACAACATAGATCTCTGATTAGCTATATGAAAATGCTAATTTCTTATGGAAGTGTATTGGTTTCTGGACTCCAAAGCTTCCAAAAGACACAGTGAAACCTACAGGAAGTGAGGCTAAACATCCATGCTCTATCCTGCTGTTGGATCTTTTTTTTTTTTTAACCTATCCTAAGAATGCAGCCTAAATTCATCATCATTATCAATTTCTGCTTCATCAAACATTTACTGACCACTGATTGTATGTAAGGGCTATAGAGCTGTATTGTATAAGAACAAACCTTTAAATAAACGATTTTGTAATTTAGTTGGGGAGATAGTTGTAGTGGGTTGGAAGGCATTTCCCCTCCCCAAATCCATGTCCCTCCTGGAACCCCAGAATATGATTTTATTTGGAAATAGGGTTGTTGAGGATGTAATTAAATTGAGATCATACCACTTGAGTAGAGTGGGCCCTTAATCCAGTATGATTGGTGTCCATATAATAAAAGGAGGAATGCCATGCAGATTGAGGCAGAAATTAAAGTGATGTGTCTACAAGCCAAGGAACTCCAGAGTTTACCCGCAACACCAGAAGCTAGGAGAAAGGTATGGAACAGATTCTGCTTCGAGCCTTCAGAGCAAGCATGGCCCTCTTGACACCTTCATTTCAAACTTGTAGCCTCTAGAACTGTGAGCAAATACATTTCTGTTGTTTTAAGTCACCAAGTGTATCACTAGTGGTACTTTGTGATAGCAGCCTTAGAAAACGAATGGTCATAAACAAATAAGACTCCTATTATTAAACCTTGGCTGTGTTTCAGGTCCTGGTCTTAGAACTGTTTTCTTCTCTGTGGTATTATCACTATTACCCCTGCAGGAGCAAACTGAGAATCAGAGAGGCTGAGTACTATAACTTGCCCAATGTCACTCAGCAAGTAGCTCTAACCCTTGTCAGTTTGACTCCAGTGACCATTCTCTTAATCATGGGAGGAAGCCTATATGGGCAGAAGGAAGGCAATGGCAACAGCCCAGATGTTCATGAAGAGCAAAATGGAGAAACACCCTGTGATACATCCATGTGATGGAATACTACTCAGCTACAAAATGCTCCAATATGGACGAATCTCAAATTCTGAGTTAAAACTCCATACCAGAGAGTACATACTATATGATTCCATATATATGAAGTTCTACAATAGGAAAAACTAATTAAACAGTGAGTACTCTGGAACTGGACACAGGTCCCTGACCTTTGGTGGTTCAGGGAGGTGGCTATGGTTGCAAGACCTGCTCCTCGCACACTGGGTAACCATCTATGTATACATAGCAGGGAGTGGAAGAGCCTGTAAAAGCCACAAAGACAGGGCCCATGCTAGTTTGACTCACCATCACTTTCCAGCAATGGCTACTGTACCTGGCTCATAAACACTTATGGAATAAGAGAATCCACTCACAAATCTAGTACGCCTACATGTTTATATTTTATCTCTGAATTCCCACAATGCATGCCACATAATTTAGCATCTGATTATATATCATATGGTAATGCTCTCTGATGTGTGTCATTTGATCAGCCCAATCATCTATGCTAACACAGAGAGCAAGCAAGTGGGAGAAAGGAAGAGACAGGAACGGTGCATGAATTCAGAGGTTCTGGGATGATTACAGCAATTGTGTAGCAAACTCACATGACAGCCCTGCTGACTCTGCCTCGCTGCTTCTAGAGTTCAAACTGAGTAAATGAATGTATCTAGCACTGTGCTGGGCGCTGAGGGGGGCGTGTGGGGGGTTCAGGAGAAGCAGAATACATGGTCTGGCCTGAGGGCCTTCATCTCCCCACTGGGAAGGGGAGGAAAACAAGAATGTAAGCAGCACACTGCCAGGAAATATGGTAGGAATATAGCTCTCAGGACAGATAGTCCATCACTCAGCCATGGCACTCTTTCTTACTAAGTCCCCTGCTGGCTGAGGATGTTCTCCCACTCGGTCCCCCAAGAGCCACACTAAACAGCTGGAATTAGTAGGTAAGATGTAACCCCAAGTTTAAGAAGTTGAAGGAAGGCAGCCACGTCGAGATGAATGCAGATTTCAGAGATCGGGTTAAGGCTTCATGGAGAAGGTGAATTGGTCTGAACATAAAGTACAGTTCACACGCTGCGGTTTGTACTGGATGCTGCCTCATAGCAAAAGCTTGGAGCATGCACAGGGAAGCTGTGAGGCGAGGCTGTGCTGTTGATTGTCTCCATGCCACTGAGTCATCTCACATGCTGATTTCTCCTCCAAATCAAAGCTGCTCCTTGTGAGGCACTATTTGTCCTGCAGGAGAGTGGGAGGTGGGCGACCACTGACCCTGTAGAACACAGATTTGGGTACAGTGACTGGTTACAACATGGCTAAGGTTTCTGTCTGCTTAATGGGCTTGAGCAATGACTCCCCCAAGAGAAGCATCTCTGAGAGGGGAGAAAACCAGTGTGCTGCGGCCACTCCTCATTCTGCAGGATCCCCAGGGTACCTGGAGCCTCTCTGTGCCCAGGGTGGGGCCTCATGCTGTGTGGGGCTCACGTGGTTCCTACATTGAAGGACTGAGCCTCCTATTTCACTGCTTACATCTAGGTCTTCCTGAGGCAGAATCTGGACAGATGGTACCTTCACTGAGTAAAGGACTATTGTGCTCACTTGTTTACAGGCACATCTCCTAGGAAGGTGGAGAAGAAATTACCCTCAAAGTTTCGGCCTTAATAGGCTTTTGTAGCTACAGAACCTTATCAAATAAGGAAGGATGAAAGCTTTTCATTTCAACAGTGTGCTTCAGCCAGAACCAACCCTTAGTCAATAGTTCTATTTTATACTGTGCCTGCTTCCCCGAAGTATAGAGGATGGCTTGAAATAAAAAACAAATGTCAGAGAAAGAAAATTGTACCCAAATGTGGGAGGTTTATCTCAGGACTTACTTTCTTTCCTGCTGTTTGGTGTCCTTAGGGGACTTGTCCAGATGCCCAGCCCTGCTCCTTGCAATGCCCTGCACTTCCTTCCCCTGCTCTCATTTTCTTCTCTGTCATCCTAGCAGAAAATTTATGTTTTTGTTTATTTATTTTTATCAATTTTTTGGGGGGGGGGTTGACGGTGGAGAGAAACATCAATTTGTTGTTCCACTTCTTTTGAAAAATTTATATTTATTGTTGAAAATATTACAGATGTCCCCTTTGTTTGTTTTTTCCCAATAATCCCTCCATTCCACACTTGCCCCTCCCAGGCCTTCACCACTTTATTGTCTGTGTCCATGGGCTATGCATATATGCATATTCATCAGTCTGTTCCATGCTTCTATGTTTCTGGATCTATTTTGCTTATCAGTTTATTTTGCTCATTAGATTCCACATATGAGTTATATCATGTGATACTTATCCTTCTCTGACTGGGTTATTTCTCTTAGCATAATACTCTCCAGGTCTATCCATGCAATTGCAAATGGTGAGAGGTCTTTCTTTTTTACAGCTGTGTAGTATTCCATTGTGTAAATGTGCCACAGCTTTTTTATCTACTCATCTGCTGATGGGCACTTGGGCTGTTTCCAAATCTTAGTTATTGTAAATTGTTCTGTTATGATGTTGTTCCACTTCTTTATACATTTATTGGTTGTTGGGGTATGTGCCCTGACCAGGGATCAAACCCACAACCTTGATAAATCAGGTCAATGCTCTGACCAACTGCACTACCTCTCCAGGGCCAATATTTATGTTTTAAAATAAGATGCTTGCTGATCTAAAGGAGATATTTCCTGTTGTAGTCTGAGGTTAGGTGAGGGCCAGGGAGAGAGAGGTTTTATTGGTAGCATCTTCACGAGACCAATTCTCGGGCACAGGGCTACAACTTATCCTGCTGATGGTTAAGGTGATTTGACTTTGATTTCTGAAACTGCTACATTCAAACTTTTCCAGTAGGGCCAGTGTTTGAATTGAAAAATACTCATTCTCTGCAGTAAAACCTCCCACAACTTCTTTTTACTGGCTTAATGGCTTTTTCTAGAGCAGATGATAGATGAAGCCAGAGGACATAGTCTGGCCATAAAAGACATATTGATTCAATCATATTTTCCAGAACACAACCTCAGGGTAAAATCTAGAAATCAAAATTATGCTGAGGCAGTCACTTGGCTAGGAATTGTTGTCTGCTTGTCATTTTAAATTTTTTCATTTTGCATTTTGGGAAATGATTCTCAAATTAAAGCCAGCATCCTGAATACAAAAAGATAACTCAAATGCCACTTGTTATGAATTTTGTTTGTTTCCCTTGAATGAGTAACCAAGAGCTAATTTCTCACATAATAATTTTGCTACTTAATGAGAAATGGAATGAATTGAGTTCTATAGAGGCCAGTTTTAGTTGAGTTAAAAGGAAAATGATTTAGCGTCAGAAAGGAACTTTGAGAACATTTAGTTTAATCCCTTTATTTTATGACAGCAGAGAGTTTGAGAACCTTACCTGAGAGGACACAGTGGGTTGGGCACACACAGAGGACAGTGATCTGCAGCTCGCCCCGGGCTCACTCAGGTGTGTCAATTCTCTAACCTTTCAAATTACCAACAATGCTGTCTGCTGTGATTTACATAGGAATGTTTCAGAGTGAGGTTTGATTCCTTAGAACTAAGAGATGAAAATATAGAAATCTTTATTTAAATAAAATGTGAAAGCCAGGGAGCTATTTGAATGAATTCACCTGATGGCCTAGGCAGCCTTGTTTTTGAAAAGAGATTTTTGTGCTCTTTGCAAGTGATGTGGAAATCTGAATCAACAAACACAGACCCGGGATCCAGAGGAAGGCCCTGTCAGAATGAAACATGGAAGCGGTGTTCATTATTATCAACAAAACTAAAAAGTAAACATTACAAGGGCTTGCTGCCATCAGATAGCATGCATGATGATGGAACACAGCGGTCCATAGCCTGGCACATCCCAGGGCATGAAACAGAAGACTCTTCAGAGCCAGCTAGAAAGCTGTGGCCATGCCAGGCACCGAACGGAGCCCCCAGGAGGCCACAGGCCACAGTTCCTCCCTCCCTGTCCATTTGGGAAGTGCATGTAGTCAGGATATAAATCCTGGCCAGCCTTCCGGGCTGGTCTGACCTTCAGCATAATAATTCAGCTAGTGGGTTAATTTTAGAATGCTGCAAATAATCAAAGTCATGTATTCATTGTCACTTTTATAATAGAGACCTATTTGCTCAAACACTGATCTGTAATATTCATATCACAATATGTGTAGGAGTTTTTTATTATTTTACTTTAAGGCTTATATTGAGAGAAGTCCAGCATTATTGCTCTTCTCATCTATTATTCAAGGAGTGTAGTCCAGCTGGACAGAAAGACAGATCTCTCTGCTTTCTGTCTGACTCACTGTTGCTAACAGTGTCAGGGAAGCAGAAACCTTCTCAGTCGATTGATGTCTTCCAGCTGTGCCACTTTGAAAATCATATTTCCACTGAAAAAAGGGCTGGTAACTTTTTCAATGCCCCTACCATTAGAAAAAAAAATAGTTTGTGGTCATGGGATGCCAATTTTTAAAAAGATTTAAAAGTGATGATGAATCATTCTCTTGCAAACACAACTGAGCTGTGTTGAAAGATGCTTCGGATCCTCAAAATAATTGCCAGGCTTCATGTAGAACCTTTCGTGGTGGCTCCAAATACCCAGCTTCCAAACCAAACATGTTTATTCATTGAAAGCCACTTCTTTCTTTAATTTTCTTCCTCCTCATCCTCTTCTCTACCCCCCCTCCTTTATTTTTCTCTTTTTTTAAAAAAATTTATTTTCTTGTTTAAAGTATTACAAATAGTAGTACATATGTCTCCTTTTTTCCCCATTGACCTTCCCCCGGCCTCCCCTAACCCCTGGCACATGTCCTTAACCGCCCCCCCTTCAGTGTCTTGTGTCCATTGGTTATGCTTATATGCATGCATATAAGTCCTTCGATTGATCTCTTACCCCTCGCCCCAATACTCCCCAGCCTTCCTGCTGTAATTTGACAGTCTGTTCGATGCTTCTCTGCCTCTGTATCTATCTTTTTTTTCATTAGGTTATAATGTTCTTTATTATCCATAAATGAGTGAGATCATGTGGTATTTTTCTTTCACTACCTGGCTTATTTCACTTAGCATAATGCTCTCCAGTTCCATCCATGCTGCTGCAAATGGTAAGAATTCTTTCTTTTTTATAGCAGCATAGTATTCCATTGTGTAGATGTACCATAGTTTTCTAATCCACTCATCTGCTGATGGGCATTTAGGCTGTTTCCAAATCTTAGCTATGGTGAATTGTGCTGCTATAAACATAGGGGTGCATATATCCTTTCTGATTGGTGCTTCTGTTTTTTGGGGATATATTCCTAGAAGTGGGAAGTTCCATTTTTAATCTTTTGAGGAAACACCATACTGCTTTCCACAATAGCTGCACCAGTCTGTATTCCCACCAGCAGTGCAAGAGGGTTCCTTTTTCTCCACATCCTCGCCAGCACTTGTCATTTGTTGATTTGTTGATGATAGCCATTCTGACAGGTATGAGGTGGTACCTCATTGTTTTGATTTGCATCTCTCGGATGATTAGTGACTTTGAGCATGTTTTTATGTGTCTCTTGGCTTTCTGAATGTCCTTTTTCGAAAAGTGTCTATTGAGGTCCTTTGCCCATTTTTTGATTGGATTGTTTATCTTCCTTTTGTTGAGTTGTATGAGTTCCCTGTAAATGTTGGAGATTAAACCCTTATCGGAGATAACATTGGCAAATATGTTCTCCCATGCAGTGGGCTTTCTTGTTTTGTTGATGGTTTCTTTTGCTATGCAGAAGCTTTTTATTTTGATGTAGTCCCATTTGTTTATTTTCTCCTTAGTCTCTCTTACTGTAGGATCTGTGTCTATAAAGATATTGCTATGACATATGTCTGCAATTTTGCTGCCTATGAGTCTTGTAGGGTTTTTATGGTTTCCCATCTTATATTCAAGTCTTTTAGCCATTTTGTTTTTGTGTATGGTGTAAGTTGGTGATCTAGTTTCATTTTTTTGGTATGTATCTGACCAAATTTCCCAGCACCATTTATTAAAGAGACTGTTTTGACTCCATTGTATGCTCTTGCCTCCTTTGTCAAATATTAATTTAGCACCATGGGAGAATGAATAAACCTTATACTTGTAGTGGACTGTAATGGCTAATTGGATCTGTGCATCAAACCCTTCAACCCCCTTTCTGCAAAAGATTCTGACCACAGTAATGGCCATGTGACCCAAGCAAGGCCAATCAGAGGCCTTCCTTGGAATTACATTGGTTTTTGATGGCTGGAAAAACACATTCTTTTTTTGTGGTAGGGTTGCCAAACTCTCAGTGGCCATGTTTTTGCCAGTCAGGTAAGGCCCTTCTGTGGTGGGAGATAAGATTGGTCAGTGTGTAGAATAAGCTGAGATAAGAGATAGCTATTGATTGCAGTCCCCAATTCTAATTCCTGAGGCCCAGACTTCAAACTCATCCTTATATTCTGTAAGCATCAGTTTTTCAAAAATTGCTCTACTGTGTAAAGTTCACTAATTTTCATATTTCATCTGTGATTGAGTGAAAATAGCAATTGCTCAAATTACTACTATAAAGGTATTTGGTTTGGTGACTTAGCTCAGGCTGCTGTAAAAAAAAATACTATAAACTGGATGGCTTAAGTAACAGACATTTATTTCTCACAGTTCTAGAGGCTGGGAATTCCAAGATCAAGATACCAGTAGGGTTGATGTCTGGTAGGTCTCTATTCTTAGGTTGCAAATGGCCACTCTCTTGATGTGTCCTCACATGGTGGAGAGAAACAAGATCTGGTCTCTCCTCCTCTTCTTATAAGGACACAAAACCCATGATGTGGGTGCTACCCTCATGATCTCATCTAAACCTAATCAACTCCCAAAAGCCTTGCCTCCAAATATATTACATTGGAGGCTAGGGCTTCCACATATGAACTTTGGGGGAGAACACAAACATTCACCTTTAACACTTGGGAAAAAAATTTATAGCAAAATAGAGGAAGGGAGGAAGGAATGAAGAAAGAGAAGAAGGAAATAAAAAGATAAAACTTTCAATTCCCCTAAGAAATATTCCCTTCCAATTCCATGGGTCAAAAAGTTCTCTTTCTTTTTTTGTTTCACCTGTTTTAAATTGGGTTTATGTTAACTGTAACTGCTTAATTCACCATTCCTTTGAAGGTGCTACAAAGATTATCCCATTGCATGGCATTACATAATTAAAGAATGAGGGATACATTTCTAATGAGAATTTCTCTAACTGAATTGTTTAGATAGTGTACTCATCCAGTGATTTGCTCTCATCAAGTGTCACAAACCCCAACTGCAGTCTCTGCCCTACTTTGGGTAAACACTGTAAACTCCCAGAAAAGAGTTGATGAAAATTCAAAGTGAAATAAAAGTAAATACTAAAACTTAAATCATTAAATAAAAACATGGGCCAATATAGGTTCCAGGAGATGCTGATTAAAGATTAAAGTAATATGCAGTGGATAGAGCGTCGGCCTGTGGACTGAAGGGTCCTGGGTTCGATTCTGGTCAAGGGCATGTACCTTGGTTGCAGGATCATCCCCAGTAGGGGGTGTGCAGGAGGCAGCTGATCAATGTTTCTCTCTCATTGATGTTTCTAACTCTCTATCTCTCTCCCTTCCTCTCTGTAAAAAAAAAAATCAATAAAATATATTTTAAAAAAAAGATTAAAGTAATATAAATGTGTAAAATGTAAACGTTTAGGGGAATTTTTTCATTTTCTAAGAAGTAAAGTTAATTTTTACATTCCACTTCAGTACAACGAGACTCTTCCTCCTACATTTCTCTTATTTTTTCATGTTAATGTCCTACTCTGCTTTATGAAGGGGATGTTATTAATAATTTGTGGTTACATTATAAATGTATCATTTCAAAGTTCGGGGTTTGATTAATGTTCTCTCACATGGTTAAAATCCTGCCATCTGGCTTCTTGCTTAGGCAAAAGGAAAGTGAACTAAGAAAGTAGCGAATAAAGCAACACAATTTAAAAAATGACTGCATCTTTCAGGCTTTAACTTAAGATAGAGAAAGAAAATTGGAAATGTTAGAATGTTTAGAAAAAATAAGCAAATGGGGTCTAGACTTGGGTCTTCGGAACTAGTGTCAGCCCTTTAGGACTAGGTTCGCCTCTTAGGCCTTGGTTGGGCTATTCCGGGCTAGGTCCACTAAAATCAAATTGACCCACATCATGGGGAAGCCCTGGTCTCCACAAAATTGTGTTACAGGAAAGCACCCATAAGTGAGCATACTTGGCCTAGGAGCAGAGGAGCTGCTGACTAGGGAATGGTGCCTGTGGAAACCACTCTGACACATTGAGAGTGGCTTCCTTGGGGTTGCAGGAAGAATAGGTACTGCTTAGGGGCTAGCCTGGGCTCTTCAGGGTGAGGTTCTGCCCTTCGGATCTGAGCTTTGATTCTTCGAGTCTGGGTTCGGCTCTTTGGGGCTAGGCTCCATCCGTCAGGACTGGGTTTGGCTATTTGGGACCAGGTTGGGAAAAAAGAAAAAAAAGCAACAGAGGAAACAAAATTCCAAACAAAATTAAAATCAATGTCTAAGTGGACAGATGAGGTTATAGAAAAGATTTAAACATTTTTCCTAGTTTAGAGAACACTTAGTAGAGTATATGCTGATTTCTCAAAGCATTGCATTTTTCTAAACCTATAAAAATGATAAGAATCCTACATGCATATCATTTCTCATAGAGATGAAGTTAGCTGTCCTTTGGTTGCAAATAAAAAATTAGAATCCTCATACATTGCTTGTGGAAATGTAAAATGATATAGATGTTAAGGGAACAGTTTAGCAGTTTCTTGAAAAGTTAAACATAGTTACCATATAATCCAGCAATTCCATTCCTAGGTTTATTTCCAAGAAAAATGTAAAGATATGTGCCCACATAATTTGTGCATGAATATCTTTGGCAATATTATTCATATTAGCTGAAAAGGGAAACAACCAAATGTCCATCAACTGATGAATGGATAAACAAAATGTGCTGTGTCCACACAATGGAATATTATTTATCCATAAAAAGGAATGAAGTAGATACATGCAACAACATGAATTAACCTTGAAAACATTATGCTGAGTCAATGATTTTCAACCAGTGTGCTGCAAGAATTTTTAAAACATGGAATACCTTATTATTTAGTCAGGGGTAGTGACTTCTTTTCCCTGCTTGGTTAATTCTTGGTATCAGAAATCCTTACATGCAAGTATAGGCACCTGATTTTTTTAAAAGTCACTTTGGAGCAAAAAGTGTAGGTAATTACTATTATTACTTTTGTAAGTCAATCAAAAATACACCTACTTTTTGTCAGATTTGCCATAGCATTTTAGTAATTAGTTTATGTGTGTCATGAGATGAAAAAGATTTGAAAATTGCTGTGTTAAGTGAAAAAAGTCATACACAATAATCCAAAATTATACAATTCAAATGATATGAAATGTCCATAATAAGCAATGTCTATCATAGAGATAGAAAGTAGGTTATTGCTTGCCTAGAGATGGAGAGAAGGAAGAGTGACTGCAAATGAGTATGAGGTTTCTTTTGAGATTTGTTATAATTAAATAGTGTAAAACATACTGGAATTAAATCATGGTGATGATTGCACAACCTTGTGAATATACTAAAAACCATTGACTCACACACTTTAAAATGGCAAATTTTATGATATGTGAATTATAGCCCAATAAAAAAAACTTTGTAGAACAGAGTGAGCATCATTTCTTAGTCTCCTACAAAATTTACAAATGCCACATTTATCAGGGACATAAGCTAATAACAGTTATCTGTCACTAAATTTCATGTTCTCTTCTGAATTCTCTTAACAAAAGGACAAGGCTGTTTATTATCTTCATGTTACAGATGAGGAATGGAGGTGGCTCAGGAGCATACGTGACTTGCCAAGGTGTCTCAGCTGCAGACTAACTCTAGACCTGAGATTAATGAACTTTGTTTGGGAACACGGGTCTTGTGAATTGCACCCAGGGCTTCCATTGCTCCCTGTTGCTTTCGCCCTGAGCTCAACAGGATCTCAGTCACCATCTCAAGATGTTTGCTCAATCTGTGAACTTAAGTGCTATGATCAAGATCATTCAGGGTTATAGGGGAGAGGATCATGGGAAATGAGAATGGCATCACCCATACTGATCTACACCAAACCCACTCCTTGACCAATTTGTTGGATAGGAAATGGTAAGTGGGATTGGGGCAAAAAAGTTGAAAGGCCATGAAAGAACATAGCTCTGGGGTATCCTCTCTGAATTGGGGTGAAGGGTTGGGGAACTGAACCTGACAAAAAGAGAGCTGGAAAGCTGCTAATGTACCCCTTCTCCACCTCATGTACTTTTCAGGGTCACCCCTCTGCACACCCCCAAGCCCAACTGCCTGCCAGAATTTCTGCTTTCAGGAAATGATCTGTAGGAGAATTCTCAAGTTGTGTTGCTACTTGCTATTTGGAAAGTGAAATGCTGAGCAGACTAATTGTCATAATGGATTTGCTAGCCAGAGAGAAATTAGCATCAAGGTTTTGTTTAAGGGAATGTTGAGCCAACATAATGCCTGCCAAAATTGCCTTTCTCTAATGAAAAGCAATATATGCCTCTGGGCAGCTCTGAAGACTGCAAATTATTTCCTTCCCTTTGAGGTCCCTGACAAAGTTAAAATATTCTTCTTGTTTTGCTGCATGTTAATAAAGTGCCTTGGTTGGATGATGGGTTTCTAAGTAATGAAGGATAATTTGAGCTATGAGAAAAGCCACAGAGATGGAAACAAACTTGTATCAGTTGGACAATAATGAGATGAGATGAATATATCTGAGGTCGGGAATGCAAAGCTAAAGGCATACTTTTCCAATAGTTTTTTCTATTCTCTCAGATAACTGATAATGGTTCTAAATTTTACATTTCCATAATGGCAGTCAGCGTCCAAGTATTACCTGTCATCTCTCTACACATACGATCCTGAGACTTCCTCAAAGAGAGAAAGGGGCTGAGTAGGAAAGAGAAGGGTGGGTCAAGCAACACATTCATGATGGTGGCTTAGATCAGCGGTTCTCAACCTGTGGGTCATGACCCCTTTGGCAGTCGAACGACCCTTTCACAGGGGTCGCCTAAGACCATCCTACATATCAGATATTTACGTTATGACTCATAACAATAGCAACATTACAGTTATGAAGTAGCAACGAAAATAATTTTATGGTTTGGTCACAACATGAGGAACTGTATTTAAAGGGCCAGAAGGTTGAGAACCACTGGCTTAGATAAAAAAGAAACATAAAATGGGATCTTTTTAAAACCCTGAAAGGCAAAAAAAGGATAGAGTAAAGCAATAGTATAGAGTAAAACATGGGACTTAAACCATTCATTCATTCATTCATTCATCAAATACTTATTGAACTATGCATCAGACATTTTTCTAGGCATTAGAGATATAATGAACAAGACCTTGGCCTCAAGATCTTCTAGTCTCCAGACTCCGTTTTAAAAATTGGTTTGTTTGTACAATTGCCCTAAAGTTGGGCTTATACAGGGTGGGGCAAAGTGGGTTTACAGTTGTTTGTATGGGAAATAATACAATAATTAATAAATAATAATATAAGAATAAACTCTGTGCTTGGCATACTCACAACTATAAATGTACTTTTGTTCTACCCTGTAGTTGAGTCTTCAATTAAGTACATTTTTAAAAAATGAGAATTTGGATTTATCAGAAAAATCTGGACAGAGACAGAAGTACTCTGGGAGAACCAAGAAGAGAGGGTTTGTGTAGTGGATGGAACAAATGGAACATTCTTCACAAAGGCACGGAGGACTGGTATGTCAGTAGAAAACACTGAGCAGGTTGTTTTGGCTGACAAACGATGGGTGGAGGGAGTCATGGGCTGGAAAGGTAAGACTTGTGGTTAAAGTAAATTATAAATACATAAAGTTTCCTGTAGCAGAAAGGACAAAAGTAATGACATTACCTCTTTTTTCCCATGTTTTCTTTTTTTAAAAATTTAAATTCTTTATTGTTTAAAATATTACATGAGTCTCCTTTCCCCCCCCCATTGACCTCTCCCCGGCCGCTTCCACCTCCCACATATGCTCTCACTGCTCCCCCCCCCCACACACACACACGCATGCCCTCACCCCTCTACTGTTTGTGTCCATTGGTTATGCTCATATGCATACATACATACAAGTCCATTGGTTGATCTCTTATCCCCTCACCCCCTGACATTACCTCTTGTGGGAGGGGAATTTTCTGTTAAAAGCACATCTTAAGACATTACTGAAATTTACTTCCAAATTCACATTTATCCACCTACTTTTAGTTTTCCATGACTGCAAGCTGGCTGTGAAATAGGTTTTGGCAGGAGTAAAAGAGCTGTAACTATAGAAGTTCATCACTATACTAGAGCAAAGGAATTGCTTATGATCGTGAGGGTGTGTGTGTGTGTGTTTCTAATACCACATGTATCTTTTTGTTCTTTTTAAATTAAATTTATTGGGGGTGACAACATGTAGCTTTTATACTGCAGTATTTACTTAAGTAAAAAGGCCTTCAGTGGAGCTCAGAAAAAAGTATATATTACAAAGAAATAAACTTCCAGGACATGCTCAGGGTGCCTATCAGTCTCCTATTTGAGAATCTGTTGGGTTTTGGAGATTCTACCACGGCTGATATTCTGTCTCACATCCTAAATGTCAGAAGGTCAGGATTTGTCTGAATTACTTGCTTTTCTTCTGCTCTTGCTTGCTTCTATAGTGAAGGCTTGAGAGACTGCTCTTTTTTTTAATACTAATTACACATTTATTTAGTCTACTTCTTGACTTGTTTCTTTCTGTTGTGTTGTGAGTATTAATCTCAGTCCACAAACCCAAACTGAATGAAATTTTAAACTACAGTGGTATTAACTTCGAGCCTATAAGTCTGCAGTGTGTGTGTGTGTGTGTGTGTGTGTGTGTGTGTGTGTGTGTGTGTGTGTGTGGGGGAGAAAGGGAAAATAAACTTTAGAACCTGCTGGGCATCTCCCCTCAGGAATTGCCCACTGACCCAGGGCACTCCCCTGCTGTTATGGTAACCATTTCCGGCTGAGAGCCCCAAGGCACTGCTGAGGAGGGCCCCACTGCTCCTCAGACCCTGACTCTTTGAAACTTTGCCCTTCCCATCCCTAGGAACAGGGAGAAAGAATTAACACAGCATACCTGATGAACAAGTTTAGGCTTTTGGAAACAACAGCCAGGAAAGGAAAGGATCTAACTGGCCATTTCTGCTTTCCTTTCTACCACAAACCTCCTGAGGCAGAGAGCACAGAGAGCCTGCCTGTTTGGGGTCACTCCCCTTCCCCTAATCCAGTGATGGCGAACCTTTTGAGCTCTGTGTGTCAGCATTTTGAAAAACCCTAACTTAACTCGGGTGCCGTGTCACATATAGAAATTTTTTGATATTTGCAACCACAGTAAAACGAAGATTTATATTTTTGATATTCTTTATATTTAAATGCCATTTAACAAAGAAAAATCAACCAAAAAAAATGAGTTCGCGTGTCACCTCTGACACGCGTGTCATAGGTTCGCCATCACTGCGCCTAATCTGATCTCTCAGGGCAGCGGTGACAGCCAATGGGGAGCCATGAATACTTGCTCCATTTCTAAAAGTTGGAAACAACCCAAATGTCTGCCAACTGATGGATGGATAAACAAAACATGGTACGTCCACAAAGTATGAGCAAAATATTCATCCATGAAAAGGAATGGAGTACTGATATGTGCTATAATGTGGATGCACCTTGAAAGGATTATGCTAAATGAAAAGAGTCAATCACAAAAGAGCTTAGATTGTATGGTTACATTTAAATGAAATCTCCAGAACAGACTGATCTACACAGACAGAAAGTAGGTTAGTGGTTGCCTAGGGCTGAGGGGGCTGGGAGTGACTGCTAAAAGTTAAGGGATTTATTTTTTTTGGGGTCGGGGGGCTTGATGAAAATGTTCTAGCATGGATTGTGTTGATGGTTTACAACTCTTTGAATATCCTAAAAATGATTGAATCGTATACTTTAAATAGATGAATTGCACAGCATGGGAATTATATCTCAATAATATTGTTAACAAAAAAAAAATGGTGTCAACTGTCATTTGCTGACTCCTGCTCTGTGCGCTATCATCGAAGAAGTGAGTGTTACCTTCTGCTTGTGAGAAATAAGGTGAGCCCCCAAATTGTGGGGTCCCGGTAGAACACAAAACATACTTGGGAGCCAGGCAGCAAGGCAAATATCTTTACTTCTATGTAGAAGGGTGTGCATGCACATGTTCTAGAAGCAAGCAGGCACATGCACACCAAGTAGGTGGTCTGCTTGGCTTTATAACCCCTGATGCAAGTGACCTGTCCCTCACTCTTGATTGGAGCTCAGGCGCACAGTCTTTGCGATTGGCTAATTCAAAGGGAGGGGTTGGCCTTTGCCATTTCAAGATGGTGGCCCCCAGGGGAGCTGCAAGTCATGGGGCCAACATGGTGGCTGCCAAGTCACATGGGCCAAAATGGCGGCTGTCTAAACTGTTCTTTGACAGAAAAGATGACTTGTTTATTCTCACACTAGGGGCCTGGTGCACGAATTTGTGCATGGTGGGGGGGGGGTCCCTTGGCCTGGCCAGTTATTGGGGCCAATCAGGGCCTTCTAGCCCAGTCATCATAGGGGCCATAGGGGCCAGCTGGCTGCGGGGAGGGACCGCAGGAGGTTGGCTGTGGGAGCGCACTGACCACCAGGGGGCAGCTTCTGCATTGAGTGTCTGCCCCCTGGTGGTCAGTGTGCATCATAGCTATCAGCCAGTCATCCTATCATCCAGTCATCTGGTTGTAACAGTTGCTGTGAATATATATATAGTCACATGTTTCATTAATCTTATTGCTTCTTTGTCATGAGTTCCTGGTAACCGGCTGCTGTTCTGAGTAAATCACTTTTTAGGATGCAAAACATTTTTCCCCCCAAATATCTCTCAGAACAAATCCTGCCACTAGTTTTCTCCCCAGGCTCTTGAAAGAACGCAGGGAACGAGCTTTCCAACATAACCCATAGACTTACTCTGAATGTGAAGGGCCAAATTGTGATCAAAGTCACACAATTTGCTCAAGTTTTGTGACTTTGATCATATATAGGTCATGGATCTGAATCTTGCAATTGGAAGAAATCCTACAAATAATCCAGCCCAGTGGTTTTCAAACGTGTTCAGTAGAATCTATTGCTGCAGAGCAGGGGCCTCAGGGGCAGCCCTGGGAGGGAACTGGGGGCTTCTAAATTGGGCAGAGTGGGCCCCCACCTCCTTCAATCAGCCCTGGTTTCATCTGACATATACATTGGGTTTTACCGAGATTCTGAAGAATTCAGTGCCTAACAAGTGTGTGAGACTTTTTTGATATCTAGTTTTATAGGAAAGGCAAACAAGGTCCAGGGGAAGGCTCAGTCAGAGTCCACATGACAATTTGGTGGCAGAACAGTGTCTGGAATCATACACTGCTAAAGGGTGAACAGGGTGCTTAGGGTCCTTAATCCAGCATGTGAAGCTTGCTTTCTCATGACTCTACCATTTCTGCCCAGAGAAGGAAAGAAGCGTGATAGATGAGCATGTTGGTCCTGGAGACAAATGGCCTGAGCTTGAACCCTGTCTACCTCATGTCAGCTGTGTGATCTTGAGCAAGAAACTCATCCCTGCCCAATCCTGGCTTCATCACTTATACAATGAGGTTAACGGCAGTCCCTATTCAAGAGGATTCAATGAGATGATGTCAAGTGTCTGGCACATAATTGCGGCCCAATGCATAGTAGCTATTGCAATGTCATGCCAATAGAGACTCTCCATGGACTTTGGTCTCCACAAGTTCATTGGCAAAGAGGCAGAATCCCTGTGAAATTTTCATCCACAGTCTGCCTCAACTTAAAATCAAAGTTGATTTCACATGTCCTCTCTCTGCTATTCTATATTCGTGCAGCTAGAGGATTTGACCTAATTGTAAGATTTTTCATTTGTGTTAGTTGAATTTCACGTACCTTTTTGAGTCACTTCAAACTGTTGGGCTGTTTTCCAAACCCAAATGGAAAGGCCACAGTCCAGTCTATTTGACAGCTAGGTCCCATTAGGAATCCACTCCCAGTCCTGGAGTTTCTGCTGGACCATGTATATGATGTTATTTAGTAAATGGTACCAAATAACCCCTTGGTTTTGTCCATGCTTCAAAATTTAGCTTGCTGCTTGCTCATTTTTTTTTCCACTTCTCTCCCTTTGTTCCTCCCTTATGAGGCCCAATTTCAAGTATTTTCCTTCTCTTTTTGTTTTATTTTCCAAATAAGCACTGTCTGTCTTTCTCCTGAGCATGGAGCTCCACACTATAGACTCCTTCGACATTGACTCCCTTTGAGATTACACCTATGAACTTCCCCAGGAAGGCACAAACACCTCCTGACCCCACCCGCTGGCCACTTCACTCTCAATATAAGTTTACTTAACTCTCTATGACTTTTTAATATTCAAAATTAAGCCATTGTCCTACTGAAATATGTCCACTACTTCTCAGCCTTAAATGCTCTTTAGTGCTAATATCCAAAAGTTTCTTGATTAATAAGATAGCACATATACCTCTGTGAAAATAGAAAAATTATCTGTTCCAGCAAGACAAATGTATGGACAGAGTTGTAATGCAAATTTAATATACTTATTTGATTTGCATTGTAATTTATGCACTTCCATATATACATACACAGTTCAATTTAATTTTTAAAAAAATAAAAATGGAGATAAATCAATCTTCTCCCACTCTGCTAATGATTTTTTAGTTAATTCCATGAAGCCACTTTATGTGTTCATTAAATGACTTAATGCATTGCTTTTTTTAAAGGGCACCAATTAATTTCTTTAGCATCCTGATTATTAACTTTGTTAGCTATATAGAAAATTAGATTTGGAGCAATCATAAAGAGCATGCCATTTACTTCCCTGTGTGTGTTTTCTTTCTTTCTTTCTTTCTTTCTTTCTTTCTTTCTTTCTTTCTTTCTTTCTTTCTTTCTTTCTTTCTT
>NW_005357311.1:2950759-2959270 GCF_000412655.1 Myotis brandtii | reverse complement strand
CCCTTCCTTCTTTCCTTCCTTCCTTCCTTCCTTCCTTCCTTTTACAGTTGGGAAAGTGATTCCTAGAGAAAGTAAAATTGATGTAAAATCATGCAGCATTAAGCACTAGGGTTGGGACCTTGTCTCAGTCAAGTCCTAGAGGTTTCCTTATTTACACCTTAAGCACCTGGAAAGCACTTTAAAAACAACAATAACATCAATAAGCAAACAGATGCCCTGGAAAATTTGACATATTCTGAGTTAGAGCAGGTCTGTAGTGGGGCTAGTGAATCTGTATTTTAGAGTAGCTCCCCAGATGACTGTGATCCACTCTCAGGTTTAGGATCAACCATTCAGAAATGCTCTCTATAGAATATTACAATGAAATTCTGCTCATGTTGGTAATAAAATATTTTTTCAATTGTTAAAAAGTTTTATCTTTCTTTATTATCAGAGCTGGAAGTAACTTCAAAAAATTTAACCACCCCCTAATTTTACAATTCAAGAAAGAAAACTGAACCCCTAACAGGGTGTCTCATCCAAGTAACATGAATTTCTGGCTTACTGACTCCTATTCCAGCACTGTTGCCTCCTACTAATGAAGTCTCTTAGGAAAAATAAAATAACAAAGTTTTGAAATTCTGTCAAATGTTTGTATATAAGACAGTGAAGAATATATTTTTGGCAGCACCAGCATTTTTTTTTAATTTTTCTAATTTTATCTTCTAAAGTAATATATTACATTCTTTATTTTGCAACTGGGTCAGCTAATGTTTAGAATGAGCAGATGTTTTGCAGTCTTTGAATATTGTTATACAGTTTCTAATTAGCTTTGAATGTGGGACTCTTTCAGCTTCACTATTTTCTCTTTAGGAAAGTATTCAAATGACAGATTATGAAAAATTAAAATTGGTATAGATTGAGCACCCTTCGTAGAGACTTAGAGTGTAAAATTCACAGTGACTACAGTGGTGTTACCTCTGAAGAAAATTACATGTATGCCAAGTGAAAGTCAAGGTCACTTGAGCTTTGATATGCATTTATACACAAAGAAATAAAGGAGGTGTTAAGAGAGGAGGCCTGATGCACTCACAAGGACTCCAAATATCAATTTCTACCCATTTCCAATAAGTTACTGTGGGGAGAGCCCGCTGGGACTGCATTTAATTGTAAGGTTCTGCAAAGGTCAAATTACATATTATGCATTTTTGGCTGGTATAAAATAGGAGGCAACCTGGTTATTGGGTCATGTCATCAAAAGCTTTTAGTTACTTTTCCCTTCTCGGCTTTGCCTCATATAGTAATGGGTGTTTATTAGATTCTTAAGGCCTCTGGGAGAAAGAAAATTATAGTTTCTTCCTGTAAGTGGCTACGTGGTCTGACAACTTTTCTTCAGAGAGTTCTTTTGGGTTTGGGGTTATGTTTTCATTAGTTTTATTGAGGTTTAATTGACAAATAAAATTGTAAGATATTTAAGTGTACAACAATTATTTGCTATATGAATATATTGTGAAAAGATTCCCATTATCAAGTTAATTAACACATCATTCACTCCACATATTTTTGTGTGTGTGTGTGTGTCGGGCGGGTTGGGGGTGGGGTGGTGAACATTGAAGTTCTACTCTCTTAGCAAATTTCAATTATACAACATAGTGTTAGCAGCTATAGTCACTATTAGATCCTCAGACTTTATTATTGTATATCTGAAAATTTGTACACTTTTATCAACCTGTCCCTATTTCGTCTACCTCCCAGCCCCTGACAACCACTTTTCTATTCTGATTCTATGATTTTAACATTTTTTTCTTTTTCAAAGCTTCACTTTATAAGTGTTACCATGCAATATTTGTTTTTCTCTGTCTGGTTTATTTTACTTAGTATAATGGCCTCCAGGTTCATCCATGTTGTCGAAAATTACGGGATTTTCCTCCTTTCTTAAGGCTGAAAAATATTCAATTTTTTGGTTCTGTATATATCTCACATATTCCTCTTTATACATTCATCCATTGACAGACATTTAGGTTGTTTCCATATCTTGGCTATTGATAATAATGCTGGAATGAATATGAGGGTGCAGATATCTCTTTGAGATCCTGCTTTCATTTTCTTTGGATATATAATTAGAAGTGTGATTGTTGGATCATACGGTAGTTCTACTTTTAATGTCTTTCTTTTTTTTTTAAAGGAACCTCCATAATGTTTTCCATAGTGACTACTCCAATTTACTTTTCCACCAATAGTGCACAAGGGCTTCCTTTTCTCCACATCCTCGCCAGCACTTGTTATGTCTAGTCTTTTTTATTATAGCCATTTCAATAGGTGTGAGGTGATAACTCATTGTGATTTTGATTTGCATTTCCTTGATGATTAGTGATGTTGAACACCTTTTCATGTACCTATTGGCCATTTGTATATCCTTGGAAAAAAATGTTATTCAGGTCCTTGGCCATTTTAAAATCAGAATATTTGTCTTTTTTTGCTATGGAGTTGCATAAGTTCCTTGTATATTTTGGATATTAACACCTTATTGGATATGTGGTTTGCAAATATTTTCTCACCTTCTAAAGGTTGACTTTTCATTTTGTTGATGGTTTCCTTGGATGTGCAGAAGTGTCTTAGTTGGAGATAGTCCTGCTTGTATATTTTTGCTTTTATCTCATTTGCTTTTGGTGTCAAATGCAAAAAAAAAAAAAAATCATTGCCAAGACCAACGTCAAGGAGCTTACCCCATATGTTTTATTCTAGAAGTTTTACAGGTTCAGGTCTTGCATTCAAGTCTTTAATGCATTTTGAGCTTATTTTTGTGTATAGTATAAGACAGGGACCAAGTTTCATATTTTCTCATGTGGATCTCCAGTTTTCTCAATATCGTTTTTTTGAAGAGACCCTTCTTCACCATTGTATATTTTTGGCTCCTTTGTCATAAATTAAGTGACCATATATGTGTAGGTTTATTTCTAAGCTCTCTATTCTGTTCCATCGATCTATGTGTCTGTCTTTATGTCAATATCATATTGTTTTGATTACTATAGCTTTGTAAAATAGTTTGAAACCAGAAACTGTGATGCCTCCATCTTTGTTTTTCTCAGAATTGCTTTGGCCATTCAGGGTCATTTGTGGTTCCATACATTTTAGAATTGTTCTTTCTATCTGTGAAAAATGCCAATGGAATTTTGACAGGGATTGCATTGACTCTGTAGATCACTTTAAATAGTATGAACATTTTAACAGTATTAATTGTTTCAATCCATGAGCAAGGAATATCTTTCCATTTATTGGTATCATCAGTTTCTTTCATCAATATCTTAGAGTTTTCAGTATACAGATCTTTTACCTCCTTGTTTGAATTTATCTCTAGGTATTTTATTCTCTTTGATGCAACTATGAGATTGGTTTCTTAATTTTTCTTTCTTATGGTGTAGTGTATAGAAATGCAACTGATTTTAGTATATTAATTTTGTGTCTTGCAACTTTACTGAATCCATGCATTCTAATAGTTTTTTTGTGGAGTCTTTAGACTGTTGGCAAGTGATGGGTTAAGTCGTGATTGAGATATGGTGAACCTGCTGCCATCCCCACTGGTGTACCCATGTGGGTTATGAAAAAACTGCAAAACTGGGCCTCTGATACCCAGAGACTCTCTCATCTGGGAGAAAACATGTGCAATGAATACCTGCCCCACCTCAGAGGGAAAGTGGGCCTTCCACATTTTAAGGGTCACCTATGATCACCTGTACCCAAGTCACACACATTTCAATAAGCTCACAAGTTAAGTGTGATGATAGAGCCCAGGTATATGGTTATACTTAAAGCTCCTTGGTAGCACTTGTAGAATCTTGGGCAATTTAGGTAGGCAGCAAGCCCCATGGCCTACCTTACTTATACTTTCAGAGTTTCTAGTGGAAAAGGAATTTAATGATAAGAATAAAAAGGATACATATATGAGTTGCTTTATAAGAGAGAAATTTAACCTTTAATGAATTTTGTATACCAGTACTCAATTGTTAGTATCTGCTATAATTTAAAATGTGTATAATATAAGACTTGGACATACTACTTCTCATTCATACTCAGACACCAAGAGGTACCTACAAAGATGCTCATTGCAACATTGATCATAGTAGGTAAAAGTGGCAAGTGGTAGAAATGTCATTCAATAGAAGAATGATTATATAAACTACAACATAGCAATACAATGCATAAAAACACTAGATTCCTATGTATTTATACAAAAATACCCTCTAAGGTACATTGTTAAGAGGAAATAGCAAGCTCCAAAATTATATAATAGCTATAAAACAGTATGATACTTTTCTTTAAAAAATGCACCGCGTTTCACTCACACATATGTATATAAGTTTATAGTAAAAGATTTAGAATAATAAATGCCAAATGGGTAAAGTGAATATCTCTGGTTGTTGTGACTATTGGTCAGTTAGAACTTTAGTCTTTTTGTAATGTTTTAACTTTACAAAAAAAAATATGATAGGAGAAACTTCAAGGTGCCTCCTGAGATCCCTGCCCCCTAGTGTAAACATTGTGCATAATACCTGGAACTATGAATTGATGGACTTTATTCTCATGGATTAGGTTATTTTCTGTGGCACAGTTGATTACGAAAGGAATATTTTTCCAGGTGGGCTTGACCTAGTTTTATGAGACCTTTTAGTCTGAGTCTAGAAAACAGAAGCAGAAAAAAGTTAGTGACTCAAAGCAAGGGGGAGGGTTTCACACTTAAGGAACTCTGCATTAGAGAAGGAGGCCATGTGTCAAGGATGCAGGCAGCCTTTAGGATTCTGAGAATGGTCTCTGACTGGCAACCAGCAAGGAAATAGGGACCTCAGTCTTATAACTCTAAGGAACTTCATCTGCCCCAAATAGGTGAGCTTGGAATAAGAATGTGAGCTCTAGATGAAGTAAGCAGCCTGGCCCATACCTTGACTCTAGCCTTGTGATACCTTGAGCATTGAAATATATAATTTATTACTTTGGCATTCGAGTTCTCATTAATTATCAGACCCCAGGAGAATATAGCCATATCATACCCAGACTTTTGAATAGAGATATTGAGATGATAAATGGATGTTGTTTTAAGCCACTATGTTGGTAGTAACGTGCTATGCAGCAATATAAAACAAATATAAATCTGTGTGGGTATAAGTTGTTTAATTAATTTGATGTTATAGCAACTAAAGTTGAGCTGTCCTTAACTTCCTTAGTATTAATTGTATTAATTGCACTTGTAAAATGAGCTGTGTATCATTTGTCTTAGAAGAGGGTGGAGGACTTGGTTGTATGGAGCAGTGTTAGGCTGTCAGAAAGACCCTCCCAGCCTACCAGTGGCTGTGGACCTACCTGTTGAGAATCAGCACCTTAGAGATCATCTGGTCCAAAACCTAGAAGTTGATTCTAATTCATAGTGGGCATGTAGTTAGATTGAACACCTCAGTGATGACAGGGAACTCAGTACTTCCCCAAAGACCCCATTCTAGTTCAGGCAGCTCGAACTGCTGTAAAGTTTTTGCCACATGTGCTGTGGGCCTCAGCTTGACCCTCAGGACCACTTGAGCTCTCTTAAGTGGTAGTCCTTCAGATACTCCAAGACCTCACTCACGTTCCTTATGAACATTTCATATATTCTTCTTATTCCTAAATATAAAAAACCAAAATATCCCAACCTTTCTTATACAGAGCTCTCACTCTCATTGGACAAGTAGTCCTAATTTTTAAGTTGAATATTAATTTCTCAGGATCTACCCTCAGTGGAGAGTCACATTTCCCGTGTTCAGGGAAGCTAATTAGTTACACAGATGGGAGATTTATAAATAATTAATGATGATGCACTTTCAGTGCCATCAGAACAGGGGACAGCAAGGGTTTGTCCAGAATAAGTAAGAACAAGATGTTTCTACTCTACTTAGCAAATGTTTCTACTCACCAGTGATTTTGTGGCCATAGCCACAGCATAGAGCAGAATTAAAGGATCTCAGAAATGAAAGAAACTAGAAGCTGTTATAATCCAATTATCTTCCTAATATAATAGCCCCCCCCATATCAGTGCTTTCAGTTACATGATGTTCCAAAAGTATTAAGTGGAAAATTCCAAAAATAAATAATTGATATGTTTTAAATTGATGCTGTTATGAGTAACCTGATAAAATCTCACGTGTCCTGCCCTGTCCTGCCTAGGGCATGAATCATCCCTTGGTCCAGCGTCTCTGTGCTGTAGATGCTCCTGCCCTTTAGTCACTAGTAGCCATCCATGTTGGTTATCAGATCCACTGCAGTGGTATTGCACCACTTGTGGTCAAGTATTATTTTATTTTACTTAATAATGTTCCCCAAGTGGTGCTGGCAATTCAGATATGACAAAGAGAAGCCTTAAGGTGCTTCCTTTAAGTGAAAGGTGAAAGTTCTTGATGTAATAAGGAAGGAAAAAAAAACTGTATGCTGAGGTTGCTAAGATCTATGGTAAGAACAAATCTATCCGTGAAATTGTGAAGAAGGAAAAAGAAATTTGTGCTGGTTTTGCTGTTGCACTGCAAAAGTTATAGCCATAGCGAGTGATAAGTGCTTAGTTAAGATGAAACTAGCATTCAGTTTGCCCGTGGAAGACATGACATATTCATGGTTTGAAGATCTTTCTTCTGACATATCCTTAGAAGGTCAGTAGTAGCCTCACGCTATGTCACAGTGCCGAGGTCATTCACCTCACTTCATGACTTCACGTAGGCATTATGCCATCTTACATCATCACAAGAAGGGTGAGTACAGACAATAAGACATTTTATGAGAAAGCACATTCACATAACTTTTACAATGGTATGTTATTATAATTGTTCTATTTTGTTATTAGTTGCTATTGTTAATCTCTTACTGTGCCTAATTTATGAGTTAAACTTTATCATAGGTTTGTATGTATAGTACAAATCATGGTAGATATAGGGTTCAGTGCTATCCATGGTTTCAGATATCTGCTTGGAATGCATTCCCCATAGATAAGGGGGGACTATTGTACTTTAATTCTTTTTAAAACAACCACAGCTTTTGCTTGAAAATATCTGGTGATAGGGAACTCACTATCTAATGAGGCATCCAGGTCTATTTTTAAAACTTTTTTTCTCACTGTTGGAAACATTTTTATATTGATTCGAAATCTGTGTTCTTTTGATTATTTTAAAAATGCATGACCATACTTCTGTCCTCTGAGTCTAAACATAGATCTGTCTAATTTATCTTCCTTTCAGATTGTCGTGTCCCCTTAAGTTTCCTGTTCTCCAGCTAAATATTTTTAACTATTTTACATTTATTTCAAGGATCCTAAGATCTTAAAGTGATAGGAGGTTTCATTTTGTGTATGTGAACATATGTGTGTGGCCATTTTCATATTGTCTCTTACTGAATTTATAACTAGAAAAGGACCCTGGTCCTTTATATCCGAGCTGATAATAGGACAAGGCTGAGTTTTCTTGACCTCCTGGTTTGCTGCAGAATTGAGCAAGGGAGAAGTGCAAGGTGCATGGTGTTAACAGTTTATCAGCCAATCCGAAGACATTTGAAGACAGTCATTTCATTTTCTTCTCAATTCCTGCTTAGACCTTAGGGTCTATATCATTTTACCTCCAGAACCTAGAGTTCTAGTTTTTAGAACTTTTAGAGGTTTCTAGTCCATGCCATAAAACTTACTGTAGATAATATATATCTAAATATAAATTTCAATATATATATTTTAATATCTAAATATTCATTTAAACACAAATGGTAAGACATTATACACACTGTTATGCAACTTGTTTCTTTAATTTAACTAATTTTCTAGAAGATTATTAATATTAGAATATGTAAAGCTGCTTTATTATTTTCTTTTTAATTTAAATTCTTTATTGTTCAAAGTATTACATGAGTCTCCTTTTTTCCCCATTGACCTCTCCCTGGCAACCCCCAACCTCCAGCACATGCCCTCACCCCCCTACTGTCTGTGTCCATTGGTTATGCTCATATGCATGCATACAAGTCCTTTGGTTGATCTCTAACCCCCTCGCCCCCCGCCTTCCCTCATAGGTTAGACAGTCTGATGCTTCTGTGTCTCTGATTCTATTTTTGTTCATCGGTTTATGTTGTTCGTTATATTACACAAATGAGTGAGATCATGTGATATTTATCTTTCTTAACTGGCTTATTTTGCTTAGCATAATGCTCTCCAGTTACATCCATGCTGTTGCAAATGGTAAGAGTTCCTTCTTTTTTACAACAGTGTAGTATTCCACTGTGTAGATGTACCACTGTTTTTTAATCCACTCATCTGCTGATGGACACTTAGGTTGTTTCCAAATCTTAGCTATTGTAAATTTGCTGCTGTGAATATAAGGGTGCATATATCCTTTCTGATTGGTGTTTCTGGTTTCTTGGGATAGATTCCTAGAAGTGGGATTACTGGGTCAAATGGAAGTTCCATTTTTAATTTTTTGAGGAAACACCATACTGTTTTCCACAGTGGCTGCACCAGTCTGCATTCCCACCAACAGTGCACGA
>NW_005357311.1:2938809-2947394 GCF_000412655.1 Myotis brandtii | reverse complement strand
TATCTGTGTTTACAGAAGAGTCAGTTCGTGGCTCTGCCTCTGGGTGGCAGTGTGTCTGGATTGACCTCCAAGGCTTTAAGTCCTCTCTGACCAGGAGTTCTCTATTGTACCTGAACCAGCTCCGCCCAGAGGAGTCGCCACTCCCAGCTCTGTTTCCCAGGCTCCCCAAAAACAATCTTCCCCTACAAGCTCTGCTAGCGACCCCACCTGGGTAATCACATGCACTGGGATCAACAATCAAACTCACAGATTTAAGAGGAAGTGTGTAAACAAGAGCCTGGGAGGCTGTGGGAACTCCGCGGAGTCTCTGCGCGCGCTCTGGCCCCTGGCACCAAGTAGCCGGCCACCTGGGAGAATCTGAAGTTGCCCCTTTGCATCCAGTCCAACTATGGGCTTATTTATAGTGTTACCTTCTGCCAGCAGCCCTGCGGGAGCCCTCCCCACTTGCGGGTCACGCTGGCCTCTATGGGCGCGGATTTTGGGGGGCGCAGATTTCCCCCCGCACGCGCGCGCGTACCTCGCTCCAACCTGAATTGCAAACCGCACCTTTGGGGTAAGTCTAACCTTTCCGTGGAGGGAAGCAGGTCTCCTCTGAGTTCATGTAGTCGCGCTGCTTGAGAGCCGTTGCCTCCGGGTTAGTAGCTGATCTCTGGATGCGGATAACAGCTACCCAAGATGGCGCGGTCACGCCGCTGAGCTGGCGCCCAGGGGGAGGTTTCAGCCTCAATCTCTAACCATCCCCATTTTCTAGGAGCTCTCTGTCTTTCCTGGCTGCAGACTGTCTCTCAGCTGAATCTCCTCTGCTTGTTCGGGCTGTATGCTACCCGTTTCAGCTGCTCGCCCCTATCTGGTCCGGGACAAAGCACCAACACGTCAGTCTAAGCCTCCGCCATTTTTCCGGACCCGAAGCTTTTTATTTTGATGTAGTCCCATCAAAGGCTCCATCAAAGGCTATGTGTTGTTAATTCTCTCCACCCCTGTTTCCTATGGTCTGGTTACATGTGAAGTATGTGTCAGGTAGCTCTAGGTAAATGACTCCAAATGAAGCCTGCCTTTGCCATTGGGAAGCAGGGGAGGGCAGAATAACCAGAAGCGCAGGGCTTGGACTCTCATTGCCAACTCTAGAGACTTTATTGTCCTTCAGAGCTTTCAGTCCAGCATCTGTGAAGTCAGCTAGAACACCATTGCATGCAAGCTCTTGAAAGCTGTCATTAGCTCTTTAATTATCTCCCTGTTTGCAAATAAGATCTAGGGAAACTATACTGGGCACCTCTGTTTATTCTGGGCTCAGTGGCTCTCTGCATTTTAACAGTATTTACAGGGTGGGGTGGGGAGGATGATTTCATTGCTGGGAAGACAGAGTGTTTATACAAGTGCTCTCCTTAGTTTTCCATGACTCTGTGTGTCACCAGATCCCATAACACATTTATTCCTCCCCTTTTCTCTGACCTGGGTCTTGGGTACATGGGAAACAATACCTACTGTCCAGAGCACCTACTAACACAACAAAATAGCTATGTGCTATTACCTCAATTTTATAGATAAGGAACTAAGGCTGGGAGTGGGAAGCTAATATGTGCCAGTCAAGTTTCAAACCCAGGCCCATTCAAATGCAGTGGTAAAGGTCAAAGGGAATGGTGGCCTAAATGTAGCTTGTGTGATAGGAGAGTTTGAAATGTCAGTTGGACTTGACACAACTGAGGTGATTTTCTGGGTGCCTTTCCTCATTTCCTCCAGTGTGACTCAAGGCTGAGTCATTGAAGCTTGTCATAGTAACTAGCATGCCAGCCTCAGAAGGAAGAGAATTTCAGATCAGGAAGGATGCTCTATTTCAATGCTTATGCTTCTATTTCCTAATGGGAGGGAACCAAGGCAATGGAATGGGCAGAGAAAATGGTAGACTAGGAAGAGAGAGAGAGAGCTTGCCCTTAGCTCAAATCCAAGTCCTATCATTTGTTACTTCTAAGACCTTGGGTATTGGTGGCTATATGGCACCCCTTTTCTGTAAAATGGATGCCAAAACAAAAGACAGTGTCCCATATGTAGGGTTTCTGAATTTGCCTGATAAAAGCTTTTAAAATTCAGGTTTCTAGGTCTTTCCCCTAGAAAATCTTTATCAGAAGATTGGAGGTTTGACCCAGAAATTATGCTGGCCAAGATATATCATGAAGACCACTTTCTTGATCCAGGAGTACCCCATAGACTTAAGTATCCAATGAAAGTACATCTTGTGTATTTCACTTCACTCAGGCACAGAGACAATAGTTATTGAAGGCCCTAACACCCTCCTACCCCAGACTAAAAGTTGCTCAAGACCAAGTATTTTTCTGAATGTATGGTTACAGACCCAAAAATCTTTGGGAATAGGCCTTTAGACCAGCAATGGTGCCTGTCCAGCTGACATGTAATTGGGAATTTGAGACACCGGGGTCACCACGGAGAAAAAGTGGGCCTGGAATTGGGGTGGAGGCTCTGATCAGGAGACAGTGCTAACAAGAGCTAAAACTAAGCTTTTATTTCATGACGTTATCTAGGACTGGCCCCGAATGTTTAAGAAAAGAAAGGAAATAGAAAATGTCTTACTATTGGTAGGAAATTATAACAATAACAACAATACGTTATAAGATTTCTTGAATGCTTAGTCATTGCTGAAATCAATTTCCAGAAGAAAAGGACTGTTTTTAACAGTCAAAATTAATTCCATATCTCTCATTTTCACTGAACATGCCTCCAAGGGAAAATGGCCTTCTGCATCTATAGAAAGAATGGGCCTTAGTTTGGCTCTTCCAAAATCAACCTGGCCTTTCATTTTTCTGCACACAGTTTGCAGTGCACTCTGTTTTTGTGGCAAAGGCTTTCCAGAAGGAATCTCTCCTGGGCATGACCTAGATAACATCTGCTCATTCTCAGAAAACAAAACACCCCATCACAACAGAAAATCCAAATACAATTATTTTGTAGCAGATGCAATGTGAACAGCACTTGACAGCAGATCATGGACTGGGAGAAAGAGTGACCACATTAGAAAATAACCTGTCTGACCCGTGGTGCTTGCTGCCACCTCAGGAACAGAAATGGGAATGAATCACAAGAATCCTAACACCCGTGGGGTGATAACATTGTGGGCTGTGTCTGCCCCACATTGGCACCGCGTTTGCACCTGCTGCCTGGTGGTGAGAGGTGGCTCCTTGGGATGTAGATGACAGCATCAGGCTGAGTATACATTTGAAAATCTGTCCTTGGGTATTAAGTATAAGAACCTTATTTTAAAACAGAATGTGAATTAATAAATACATTATAAATCAAGTAGAAGAGGATTTTAAATAGCAAACAGTTTTTACAAAAGGAAAGAATTTCCATAAGTAGCATGGAAATGGATGGCCCTTCTCCTACGGAGGTCTGGGGAGAATGCTCCTGGGAAGATGATATTTCTCAGACTACTGTCCTGTGGTTGGTGGCAGCTGAATAAGAATCTTGCTGATGATCAAGTTTCTTAAGGAAATATAAAAGCACCTGTCTAATGTAGTTAAATCAAAGATAAAATAAACTTATTTTTTATTTTACAAATTTAAGAAGGTTTTATGATATCAGAATCAAAGCTTTTTATTTTTAAATCATGAAAGTCACCTTGCAAATGTGGTCCCTGTTATAAATCGACTCTAAATGGGCTTTTCTGGTGCCAGTTAATCTCAAGGAATGTGGATCTTCAAACACCATTTAAAAACAGCGTAGCACAAAGTGGTGGCACATCAGTGGGGCAGCTCTCATGGGATAGCACCTCAGTTTCTGGTTCCATGTGGCTCAGCAGGCAGTGCTTCTCTTCTTGTCGGACCAGGAGTTGCCTCTCCCTCCAGAAGGAATGTTAGTGTAGAATAGACACCTCCTTTGATTACCAGAGATTGCTTCCTGCCTCTTGAAAGTTGAAGCAGAAGATGTTTCTTTAAAGCACTAAATCTACTAAAATCTAAATTCCACAAAGATGTTTAAATAAGGAAGAATTTCTCATACAAAACACTCTTCTCTTTTGATTTATGCTAAGGAACTGCTATCCCATTGAAGGTTGAAATGCAGAAGATTCCCAGTATTTAAGGTCTTTTCTCTGATGTTGAGTTTATTATGTTCTTATTTCTCTAGAGGGTGCAATCTGTATGACAAGAGAAAGATTTGTGCATGAAATAGTCAATAGAGCAAGGCAATGAGTGATTAAAAATGGGCATGAAAGGTGCAGTGTTTTCCATTCATTCATCCATTCAGTCATCCATTCATTCCCCAACTTGTTTCAGAAAGGGAATGATCCAGATTGAGTTTAGTCTGGTTAGAGAATGGGAGAGACCAGTTGAGGCTGGAAGGTAAAGGAAGGCTTCTGGGAGGAGGTGAAATGTGAGGCAAGTCCTCTTGGTTGGGTAGGATTTCCATGGAGATGTGAGTGAAGAATGAGAAAGGCAATCCTGGGAGAAGCAGCAGTGCCATCAAAGGTGAGGTGGTACAAATGCCTCACTGGGATTTGTAGGAAGTAACAGTGTGGTGGGAGTGGAGCTCCACAGTAGGGAATAAAGGGATTTCTAGTTGTATTTGGAAGAATGGAGCTATATTATGAAACACCTTCAATGTCTATCACTCTAGTGTTTATCACTGGTGTCATAGGCCATATGAAACCACTTCAGTAATACATCACCAGGACCTATGTCCTGCATAGAAGCAAATCCTCACCATATATTCTCTTCCTGTCTTACAGACAGTGAGTTTATCCCACTAAACATATACTCTCTTTCTTCCTGCCTGTTTATTCTTCTCCTTGTCTCTCTTTATTCCCCCACCCCTGTGTCCTCCCTCTTTCTCTCATCTTGGCTTTTCTGTTATGCCCTCCTTTCCATCCCCTGTCTCCATACTTACTCTTCAGAGCCCATGGTGATCTTGTTCCAGCAGGGGTTGTATAAACTTCTCCAGCTGACAGTGTTTTCCATTTTTTGTGTGTGTCACAGTGGGAATTGTTGCTTTCTTTATTTCTCTACAAACAGAGTGTGCAGTAACATTGCAAATACATTCCATATTGAAGGGGGGGAAAAAGCAATAAAAATTAGTAAGGTAATGGGGAGAGCTGACTTAAGGACTCTTGAGGGTATTTCTGTACTGACCCCATTTGTGCTCCCTACTGAAGAAACATAAATTTCAATTGTTGCTCTATTTTTATCCCACAAAGCTTAGAACATAAATTCTTAAGGTTATAGATTTTTTTTCTTCCACCTTTAATACTACAAATTGTTGGTTGTAGGAAACCCTGGGGAGAAGATAAGTTTGAAAAAGTTGTTTGATGTCTCAAAGAATTAGGTTGGGGAAGGTGAACTAGGTAAATTCCAATTTCTTTTATTCAACTGTTTGTCACTGTTCTGGTTAGGACTCAGGATGGCACAGGGAAAGTGTCACAGTTTGAGTTGTGGTTCCAGCAACAGGGGGAGGGGATGGCAGTAATATTTTTGGGTTGACAAAGACAGCAATAATGAGAAGATGCCAATATATTCATCATTTTCTAAGTAAGGTTTTCATAATGCTTGAGAATTTATGAGCCTTTTTGAAACAATTAGTGATTAGTGATAATTTTATGGTTAAAAAATGCTGATAAGTTCTGGTATCCTCATTTTTAAAAAATATATTTTTATATTGATTTTAGAGAGGAAAGGAGAGATAGAAACATCAATGATGAGAGAGAATCATTTGGCTGCCTAGACAGCAATAATGAGAAGATGCCAATATATTCATCATTTTCTAAGTAAGGTTTTCATAATGCTTGAGAATTTATGAGCCTTTTTGAAACAATTAGTGATTAGTGATAATTTTATGGTTAAAAAATGCTGATAAGTTCTGGTATCCTCATTTTTAAAAAATATATTTTTATATTGATTTTAGAGAGGAAAGGAGAGATAGAAACATCAATGATGAGAGAGAATCATTGATTGGCTGCCTCCTGCATGTCCCCTACCAGGGATTGAGCCCATAACCCGGGCATGTGACCTGATCAGGAATCAACTGTGACCTCCTGGTTCATAGGTTGATGCTCAACTACTTAGCCACACCGGCTGGGCTGGTATACTCAGTTTTTATCTAATACTTCATTTATCTGTTAACCTTGAAGTCAAAATGCAAAGATAAATTTATCCTCCTGGTAATTAAAATTGTCTTATTTTTATTATAACCATGTTTAATGAAAAGACTTCTAAAACTCTTGCAAAATGCCATGACTTGACTTCAAAATGAAATACATTAGTTAGACTGTATATGTATGAAAGTTATGGAAAACCCATATTGTCTTAAATAGTAATAGGAATTTATTGGTTCTTATAACGGAAAAGTCTAGAGTATGAGCACATCAGACAAGAATTGATCTAATGGGTCAGTGATGTCACTGAGTACCCAGTACTTTTCTTTGTCCCTACTTTGTTCTCTATGGTGTTGGCTTGAGGCCAGCTTGCCTCATGAACACAGGATGGCTGCAGGTAGCTTGCAGGAATGCATGCTGCCTTGTTTGCACCAATAAGAAGAAGGTTACTTTCCACTACTATCTAACAAAATGCTGAGCTCCAGTCTGAGTAGACCAATAGGTCTAGTCTGCCCATCCCCCAACCAAATGCATGGCCTCTGACTTAGGTGGTGGTCTTGGTGCGGTGGGGGGCAAGAGGAGAAGACCATGCCCTCCCTAAGGCCTTCAGTTCACTCCAGTCCTTGATCCAATCATGTGGCCCCAGAGGAGCAAAAATTTCCATCCTAGATCCTGGAGGTTTTCTGATTGTTACAAAACACAGGTACTTTTATGCTAATATGTTAAGGTAGTCATGATAGTCAGAGCATTACAATGTTTATTATTGGTAAATAAGATGCCCTTTAAAAATCTGCTGGAAAAGGCAGAAGGGTAACAATTATTAAAGCTTGGAGATGGATACGTGAGGGTCCATGCTATTTTCTTGAGTCTTGTGTATATTTGAATATTTCCATAAAAAAGGGAAAGAAACTCTTCTCTCTCTCTCTCTCTCTCTCTCTCTCTCTCTATATATATATATATATATAGCCATATATATAGTCATCTTGAGGTTGTTGTAGTCTTTTAGTATTGTCATCTGAAAAGCCCATTCAACTAGTATTTCAGTCCATGTCTTCCCCCAAATGTAGAGGTGGTGTCCAGGTCTTAAGTGGAGGTTGTTTATTTAGGGAAGTGATTTCCAAGGGCAGACAGGAGTGGGATTTCTGTAGAAAGTTAAATTGGGAAGCTGGGAAAGCTGGTCACTGCTATGAGGTAATGAACCTCAGTCCTGCTGAGACCCCCTCAGGTGCCACATAGCATGTACCTCAGAATTGTTCCTTCTAGACAGGAAAGAAAGACAGGTAAACTAAAGTATTTACTTTACCCAGGGAATTCTACTCGTCTAAGGCAGCTCATACTCCTAGGTATGCACATCATTAGAACAGTTGAGAAGGTTCCAGCAGATGCATACTCTCACCCCCAGTTTCCTCTATTATCAACATCTTGCATTACTGTTATACATTTGTTACAGCTAATTAACTAATACTGATATATTATTATTAACTAAAGAGCATAGTTTATTCAGACTTCCTCAGTTTTACCTCATGTCCCTTTTCTGTTCCAGAATCCCATCCAGGATACCACATTACATTTACTTGTCATGTCTCTTAGGCTCTGCTAAACTATGACAGTTTTTCTAACTTTCCTTGTTTTTTATTACCTTGATAGTTCTGAGGGATACTGCTCAAGTATTTTGTAGGAGTACTATCTATCACAATTTTTCTGATGTTTGTCTCATAAATAGACTTGTATTATGGGCTCTGGGGAGAAAGACCACAGACGTAAAGTGGCCATTTCATCATCCCATATCAAGAGTACTTACATCAAAATGATTTATGAGTCAATACTGACCTTGATCACCTGGTTGAGGTTTCTCCACTGTAAACTTATTCTTTTCTTTCCTTTCCATGCTGTCCTCTTTGGAAGGAAGTCTGTGTGCATCTCATATTTAAGGAATGGGGAATTGTGTGCCCATTCCTCAAAGGGGGAGTTTCTATCCTCTGGAATAAATTATCTGGAATTGTTCTGTATGGGAAACTTATTGATTCTTCCGTATCTATTTATTTATATAGTCAATTATTTATATCAGCAAGAACTCAGGGATATTCATTTATTCTTTGGGTGACATTACAATACTACTTTATTTATTTTGTTGCTCAACTGTTCCAGCTTTGGCCATTGAGATCTCTTCCATTGGCTCCTGTGTCCCTTTGAAATACACCTACCAGTATGGGGTTTGTTTTTGAGCACTGTCTTACTTTATGGCACTCACAAAACACTCTAAGTCTTTTCTATATTTCCTGTCCCAGTCCTAGAATGAGATGTTTCTCCAAAGAACTGCATTTTTTAAAAATTGGGGACTGGTATTAGAAACCAGAATTTCGGTGCTATGTGTGTTCATTGTTACTAGGGTATAACTGCTTGTAGGTCCTCTCAGCTTACCTAGTAAGGGAATATATGTGTGAATGTGTGTGTGTGTGTGTGTGTGTGTGTGTGTGTGTGTGTATGTGTG
>NW_005357311.1:2877932-2938757 GCF_000412655.1 Myotis brandtii | reverse complement strand
ATATATTACATATATAGACATACACATGTCTATATTAAGTAAAATGTGAGTTATTACTATTTGGAACATTAACCCATTGCCATATAAGTTATTCTAGCTTCCTCTCCTTGCTTATCTGTTAATTCCCACTCCAACAGTGAGATCTGGCTCCTACCATCTATAATACATTTACTCAATTGTCCAATATTCATATATAGTAGTATCAGAACCAACTTTATTAACTAGAGCACAGTGCTTGTGTGCAATTCCTTTTGCCTTTAGTTTTATAGACTCCACTCATTTATAAAACTATCTAGGTCAGTACTTTCCGCTCATCTCCTTCAGTGAAATCGTTTCATACTTTTAATATAGTTAGTTTTCTTGTCACACTCCGCATTCCATCCTGAATTTTCCAACCCCCATAAATGATTTTTAAATTTGCATGCATTAAGGTTCACTCTTGTGGTATAAATTTCCGTGGGTTTTGACAAATACATAATGTCATATATCCACTATTGCAGTATCATACAGAATAGTTTCACTGCCCCAAAATATCCCCTATGCTTCACCTATTAAACCTCCCTGTCACTCCCAAATCCCTAATAATCACTGATTTTTTTCTCTCTAGTTTTGCCTTTTCAAGAATGTCATATAATTGGAATTGTATATTATACAGAATACCCAAACTGCCTCTTTTTCACTTAGCAATATGCATTTTAGATATATTCATGTCTTTTTGTGGCTTGATAGCTCATTTCATTTTTTTCCATTTTCACCAAATGTGTATTGAATATTTACTGTGTCATACATACTGTAATAAAATATACATAACATAGAATTTACCAGTTTAATCATTTTTTAAGAATACAATTCAGTTACATTCACATTGTTGTGCAACCCTAGCCACTATCTACTTCAAGGAAGTTTTCAACATCCCCAACTGAAACTCTACCCATTGCACAGTAACTCCTCATTCTCCTACCCCTAAGCCTCTAGTAGCCTCCGTTCTACTTTCGTCTCTCTAAATTTACCTATTCTAGGAAACTCATATAAGTGAAATCATACATATTTGCCCTTTTATGTCCAGCTTTTTTCACTTAGATAATATTTTTAAGGATCATCCATGCTAAAACATGTGTCAGAATTTCATTTTTTTAAATAAGATTGAATAATATTCCGTTGTATGTATATACTACATTTTGTTTATCCACTCATCTGCTGATGGACATCTGGGTTGTTTTCACCTTTTTGGCTATTGTGAATGTTAGTGCTCGTTTCATTTTATTGCTGAATAATATTTCAGTGTATGGTTGTGTCACATTTTATCCATTCACCTATTGAAAGGCATTTTGGTTGCTTCCGCGGTTTGGCAATTATGAATAAAGCAGCTATAAACTTTGCACACAGATTTTTGTATAGACATGGGTTTTCAAATCAGTTAGGTGAATACCTAAGGAATGAAATTGCTGTATCACATGTTAAGACTTTGTTTAGTGCCCTGGCCGAGTGGCTCAGTTGGTTGGAGCATTGCCCTGTGCTCAAAAAGGTTTCAGGTTCTGTCAGAGCACATACCTAGGTTGCAGGTTTGATCCCCAAGGGTGTATAGGGGAGGCAACAGTTCGATATTTCTCTCTTACATCATCACATCGATATTTCCCTCTCTCTCTCTCTCTTTCTCTCTCTCTCTCTCTCTTTCTCTCTTCCTCTCCCTCTCCCCCTCTCCCCCTCTCTCTCAAATCAGTAAAAACATATCCTCAGGTAAGGATTTTTTTTTAAAAAAAGACTGTGTTTAGCTTTGTAAAAAATTGCAAAACTGGCGTAACATTTTGGAATTCCTACCAGCAATGAATGAGAATTTCTGTTGCTCTTCATCCTTACTAGTATTTGATTATGTAAATGTTTTGGATTTTAGCTTTTCTAATATATATGTAGTGGTAGGTCATTGTTTTAATTTGTAATTCCTAATAATAATATATTAGAAGTTTTATAGTTTTGTGTTTTACATTTAGGTCTGTGATTCATTTTAAGTTAAATTTTGTGAAAGGAGTGTGGTCTGTGTCTCACTTAATTTTTTTTTGCATATGAATGATAGTTTTTCCAGCACCATTTAAAAAAAATATTATTTCTTTATGGAATTGTTTTTGCTTCTTTGTTAAAATTCACTTTATTTATGTGGGTCTATTTCTGGGCTTTCTGTTATATACAATTAACAATACTGTGCTGTCTTGATTGTTATGTCTTTATAGTAAGACTCAGAGTTTGTTATTATTGTTGTCCTTCTCCTCCTTTTCCTTCCTCCTCATGCTTCTTCAGTATTGTGTTTGCTATTGTGAGCCTTGCCTTTCCATATAAACTTTAGGATCAATTTTTCCATATCTACAAAATAGTTTGCTGTGATTTTGATTGGAATTTCAGTGAATCTATAGATCAAGTTGGGAAGAATTGACATCTTAACAATATTTAGTCTTCCAATAGATAAACATAAAATACCTCCCCAGTTAGTTAGATCTTTGGTTTCATTGTTCCTGATATTTATGACTCAAAGTTTGCACACTTTTAGCAAAATCTCCCTATTTTTCCACTCTCCAGTCCCTGGTAACCACTATTCTAGTCTCATTACTGTGAGTTTGGGTTCTTAGGATTCCACAATATAAGTGATATTATATTTATCAGTATTTATCTTTATCTGACTTATTTCACTTAACACAATGCTCTCAAGGTTATTCATGTTGTGGAGATTATCACATGTTTATCCATTCATCTGTTGACAGACACTTGGTTGTTTTCATATCTTGGCTGTTGTAAATAACGCTGCAATGAACATGGATGTGCAGATATCTCTTCGAGATCCTGTTTTTATTTCCTTCGGATATACACCCAGAAATGAGATGGCTGGATCTTATGGTAGTTCTATTTTTAATTTTTATAGGACCCTCCATACTGTTTTCCATAATGGCTGAACCATTTTATGTTACCATTAACAATGCACACAGATCCCCTCTTCTCCACATCTTCACCAACACTTCTTATTTCTTATCTTTTTGATGATTGCCATTCTAACAGGTAGAGGTGATATTTCATTGTGGTTTTGATTTTCATTTCCTTCATGATTAGTGATGCTGAACACCTTTTCATGTACCTGTTGGTCCGTTGTATGTCTCCCTTCTGAAAATATCTATTCTTATCCTTTGCCCATTTAAAAAAATTGGATTATGTGGGTTTTTGCTATTGAGTTGTATGAGTTTTTCATGTATTTTGAATATTAAGCCCTTATAGATATATGATTTGCAATATTTTCTCTTAAGCATGATGTTTTATATTAACCTGGCTATGAGTTGGGCTCTATTTAATATTTGTTATGGCTGTAGGTGCCGTGAACCTCAAATTCCTCTAGTGTTCTTAATATTTTTGCCACTATTATCTTTGGGTTTCCCTAAAAACTCCTTGAAGAGTCTGAATCTTGTAGCTGTAATCTATTGTTATACTAGAGCTGTGGTGATAAGGAATGGGATAGGAGTAGTATTCTATACTCTTAAGATAAAATCTGTTTTTAGTGAGCCTCTATTCTTGGGATATGAGTTTCACAGAAGTTTCTTACCTTTTCCCCCCTCCCTGCCCTCCCTGGGTGAGATAGGAGGCAGGAGAGGGCTGGGTGGGCAAGTTGGTCCCCTGCCTATGTGACATAAGGTTCTGCTAAAGTCTTTTTCAGTGGAGAGTAGCCCTTTTTATGGGGAACACACAGAGCACGGTTTTAGACGATTGCTTTTCCTTCCCTTACGAAAGATTCGAGGTGTTTTTCTTGGCTCTTCATTGTGAGAACCTGGTTTGGTTCTTGGAGGTAATATCTATGAAAGTGTGGGGGTCTCCCTAAAACTGAGGCCCCCAGGAATTTCTCATTCTCATGGGTTGGTTTCCTGAGCAGGATGCAAGGGTGATTTCTTTCCCGGGTTCTTGTCCAGATGGATTCGAAGAATGAAGCCAGGGACAAAAGATGGTAGATGAAAAGGGTAGAAATATTTTTGAAAGCAAGTACAGACTCCCAGGTAGGGTGGGGGGTCCCAAAGGAGGTAACCCACTAAGCTCCTTTTTGCCAATGTTTATAAGGGCTGCAGTTCTTTGTCTCTTCATACTGCCTGCCAGTGGGTAGAATATCAGCTTTAAAGCTCAAAACCCACGTGGTGCCCCCTTTTTCCTCTCCCCCTTCAGTGGTAGAATTCTCTATCTCCTGTGAAAATCTGTTTTCTTCTTTCTCCCATTTGTTGGGCATTTCTCTATCCTCTGTGAAAGTTTGTTTCCTTTGTCTCCCCATACCCTGTGGCTTTTCCCTATCTTCTGTGAATGGATGTCTTCCTCTCCCCTTATCTTGGGGCACCTTTAAAAAAAAAAAAATCTCTGTGAATGTATGCCTTTTGGCAGCTCCAAAAACTCACCTATGCAGTCCTTCCCCATGGACCCTCTATTCCTAAAACTACACTCAGCCTCCAGCAATTCATCAAAATAATGATTTAAATGTTTCCATCTATTTATGGCTCCAGTGGCTTTTGCTCTGGATAAGCTGATCTTCGTTGTGTTTGTGTTCTGTCTCTCCAGATTTCAGAGTGGCTGTCTGCCCTGTGACCTCAATTCTCTGATGATCCAACAAATCCATTGATTTTCAGTTTGTTCAGCTTTTCCTTGTTCTAATGATGGGAGTGACAGTTTCTAAGCTCTTTATGTGTCAGAGCTAAAACCAGATTTGTCTTAATGTTCATCTTTTAAGTTTTAAAAATTTCAAACAAGAAGTTTTGGTGAATGGCCCTCTATATTGTAGTCAAGGTCCAATTATTATGAAAATGTTCTGAATTTGATAGACTATTGTCATCTTAAAAAAAGAAGAAAGAAATTGCTCTTTGAATAATGAAGGAAGAAATGTATTTCTGCTTCCTGGCTAGGCTTGATGAAGATATGCCCTCAGTATAGATTACATTTAAGCCTTCTGAATCTGAGGTGAAGCTAATTGGAAAGATGTGATGTTTTATCATAATTAGACTATAAGTGTCACAGCATGGGTCATTTACCACCCCCACCCCTGGATACTGGCATGAGGGAGCATGAAAAATCTTTGACAAAATGTACAGCAAATAAAGTGGGATTTTTCCTGGTTCTCCCCTGATCTGCAGGCATCAAACAAAGAGAACTGAAAATGGAAAATAACAGCATATCTGAACTGTTAGGAAATATACTCCGTTTATTGGCTGGAAAATTACCACAAGTGTGCACATGCTGTCTTAGGGAGGACTTCAGCAGAAAGCAGGATTGCTCTAATTTGTTTCAAAATGTGTCTGCAGTTATAACGGAAAAATAAAGCATGTCCACCTGATGAGATGAGTGGATATTCAGCTAGGCTGTGATAGAAACCATGAAATTCCAGACAGAGAAAGGTCTGTAGGGGGGAAAGGTAGCCAAAACTTCCCTTAGATTGTATGCGAAGCAACCAGAGGGTAGCACAGCAGTTTGGTTTTAAATACCAAAAAAACATTTAAATGGACCCTCCAAATGGATGCCAAAGAAATGAACTACAGATGGTGTTTCTTATTCAAGGTTCACAAACGCCTCCCACAAACACCAGACAAAGATATAGTCAGGCATTCACATGAAAATAAGAACAAACATCTAGAATTCAGAGAAGCAGTCTGAAAAAATGGCAGTAAAACTTTGATCATGTGATCATAGCAGGTAGCAAAATGCCTGATACATAGAAAGTAGGCAGATTTATTATACAGCATCCTTCTAAATAGAACCATCAATCTTAAGTAGAACTGAAATCATTTAGACAAGTTAAAAAACAAAATAGCTGTTGTTTTGCATGTAATTTTTAAAGCTCACTGTCCCAAATACTGTTTAGAAACTGTTTTACGGTCAGTCCAGATTTAGTCCAATGACTAAATATACTCTGTTTATTGGCTGGAAAATTACCACAAGTGTGCACATGCAGTCTTAGGGAGGACTTTAGCAGAAAGCAGGATTGTCTGACAGAGTGTCTGACAATCTGTTCTCAGAAATAACCCTCCTCTTCCCGCCCCCCCCCCCAAATTACAGAATGCTGACCCTGAACCCATAAAAAGAGATTTAATTACATTCACTGTTTGATACTTTTACAAATGATTCAGACATTCCAGAAACTTTATTTTTATAAAAGTTTTTTCTCCCTAATCCTTAGGTAATCATTAAATCTGATTAACATTAAAATTCCATTATTATTTAGTATTTTAGTTAATGTATTCCTTTTATCTCTTGTCCTTTTGCCTGGATCATGGTCAGATAGAAAGTCGATTATATTCAATGACATTTTAGTCTGTAACATTCAGTGTATGAAACAAAGTGGGTTAACATCAAGATTAATTCCCCCTTGTTTAATAAAATAAATTTAAACCAAGCTAACAATCCTATTGCATCATTTTATAATCATGAACTATTGTCCAGGAAGTGACTCAATCCATAAATACATGGGCCATTTTCTTTTTGAACCCCAAATGAGGGTACATGACAAATGTGATCATACTTTTGTGGACAATGAGAGATAATTTAAAATGTTGGCTCTTCTAGTAAATTCAGGATGGAGAGTCACAATATACACCCGTACTCTTTTCCTCTGGCTTGGAAAAGTTTGGAGACCTCACTACGAGACGGCCAACCCCATTCACTCATTCTCTTCAGGTTCAGCCTTTCCTGATGTCCAGGCATTCAAGTATAAGCAGGCTGTCAGGTTTGCGTGGCTTGGTTTCTGCTTGACACATGTGCAAAGCACTTTTCCTAAATGGAAGGAGGGCCTCTTCTCAAATGTCACTGTGATGGAGAAGCATATTTTTGTTTTTTGACAGATGCCTCACTTGTCTGGGTTGCATACTTTCCACCAACTGGCCTTGACCCAAATGAAGTTTTGACCACTCAGAAGTTGTAATTACAAAAACAAAAAACTTCAGTTGCTTCTGATTCATGTGAAGGTCAACCAGTGGAAATAATAGCTCTAGGCCAACTTATGAATCTCCCAGAATGTTAGCAGTTATTCATTCTAGAAAAGAGAGCAGATAAGAATAACAAAGACAGAGGAAAGTGTTCAAGGTTTGGAATTTTGGTTTGTTTATTAGAGCTTTTTTCTTTTTCCTTTAGGAAGGGCTGGGTGTCTTACACTCTTTGAAAACATAAATGTGAAGTTAAGAATGTGCTTAATTTGATGACATATGGAAATCTACTTGTGATCTTTAATTTTTTGCACTTTAAACTGGTTATTATGACTGGTACTATTAATAATATTACCACTATCCTGCCTGGTGTCATTTGTCACATATTGAATTATTTCATTCTGAATGCAGATAGCATGACTGCTCGCCCCTTCCCCTGGTCACCCCTGTCCCCTTTGCAGGTAAATCTTAATAATCATTAGTCATTTTTGGTGTTGATCATTATCTATTAAATAGCTAGTACTGACTGATAAAGTATAAGTGAATATAAACCTTTCCAGCTTGAGCCAGTCATGGGCTAAGGAAAGAAGGAAGGAAGGAAGGAAGGAAGGAAGGAAGGAGGAAGGAAGGAAGGAAGGAAGGAAGGAAGGAAGGGAGGGAGGGAATGTGTGGGTGTGTGTTTGCATCAGTCCACCTCTGCTTTTGGTGCCCTCAATATGCCCTCTCCTGGTATCCCATTTATTTTTCCTTTTCCCCTTGAATATCTGCATCCCAGACACAAAAGCCTTTACTAATTTTTCCAAATTGTGAGCTAATAGTGGTTTAGCTGCTGTCACCCAAAGGACATTGTCCATTCATAGGGAGATATTTAAAGGGTAAAAAGTCTTCAAAATTCAAAGCATTAAAGCTCTAATACTAGAATTGCAGGTTGCTTAAGGTCTTGGTGGAGACAGATTTCTTTTTGGTCATAGGACTGAACACCATTTTACACCAAGTGATTCATCACCCAGTCTGCCTATAATTAAGGCACAATTGACTCTCTTTGTTTATAGAATTTGACAGCTGAAATTTTTTCAGACTGGCATATACAACTTCTGGGTGCAGTATATTCAAATAAAGTATACTTAAGAGTCCAAGTGTTAATCCTTTGGGAGCAGATTCTTTTGAGCTTGGGTTCTTCACTATCTTTAAGTTTGACATCTGGGAGTTATAGCTTATGTAGTACTTTCAGAGCAGAGGTTGTGTCTTACAAACTTAAGTATGCTTCGATACACCTAAATACAAGTAGATGCTCAATAATTCTTTAGTTATTGAGAGTTATAAAGGTGATAGCTCTATTCATCAAAGAGAAATACATCTGTCCTAATTTTTGTGTCTGTGTGAATCCAAACATCAGGAACCAATAAACCAATAATGATTATTTTCTTCTCCAGGAGTCTAGAGCCAATAATGCATATGAAGGAAAACAAATAAGGATGAGCTTTCTGCACTCACTGTGTTGTGAGGCTGGGCTACTTGAGAGCTAAGGAGAGGCAACTCCTCTCTGATAAGCCAGGAGTGAAGCCTCAGTGGTTGCTAATATTTTGCTGAATGAACTGTAAAATGCTTTCATTTTACAGAGCGGGGGTGTTCCTTTTGCTATCTGGAATGATTACTTTCAATTTATCAGAGATGATGAAGATTATTTTGGGTTAAAACTCATGTATTTAAAATAGAGTATACCAAGAGAGTTAAAAATCAATGCATTTAAAAAACTATTTGGATTTTTAACCTTTTGTTAAAAACATAAACCAATATAAAAATCTAGACAGTGATAGGTTTTATGTAATAGGACCTTTTATCCTTCTGGTGAGGATTATTTATTATATTTTTCTTTCTGGTTATGGAAATAACACATTCATTGGAGAAAAAATAAAAACATGAAAATGGTGTTGTTGTTTTTACATTTATCATTTAGAAATAGCCATTAGTATTATTTTGCTGTATAGTCTTATTTTTTCCATGAATATTGACATGTATATCCTTTTTAAAATCTTTGTATAGATGGTCATGTTAAAACATACAGTTTTATAACTGACCTTTTTGTGCTATCTGCATTTGGTTTTACATTTTGATAGATAGCAATCTAAATGGCCACATGGCAATTACATGGCACACATTTACAGGTGGCGATGGACATTTATCATGTTATAGTTTTGCTACTACTAACAATTTGTTGAAACTCCTTGCTTTTGACCTGCTTCTAGCATGTGCTTTTAGGCCTCTGAAGTGAGAATGCTGAGTGAACTTTGTAAGTCATTGTGTGATCACCATGTATGATGGGCCTAGGCCGCTACTGAACCTGATTGTTGAGATATCTAAATTCTCAGGCCACCTTATTCGAAAAGGAATCTGCTGCCCCTGATAAGTAGGGCAGTGCTCTTTGAGAAAGTGAAATTAGTTTTTCAGGCAGCTTAAAAAAGTGTGTATCTTATTTTTCACCTCCTACTTCATAACCTGCTTAACACTGAAGGAATGAGAAATACTTTTACATTTATCGACATAGCTCTTACCTTCCCTACAGAAACATTCCATTTCTTAGAAATACAAAATAAATACTTGCTGAAATCCATGTAATGATAAATTTTCTGTCTGCTAATAATAATATTATCTTATGTGCAGTAGACATGGGACATTTCAAATTTAGGAACAAGGATTTTTCTGTAGGAGGACTTGTCATGTGGGTTCAGCTTGTGGGTTGTTCTTCAGTTATCTTTTTTTGGAAATAAATCTATTTGCTGATTTAACTCCAACTTGCATTATTCTGATTTTGCTGCTGAAGCAGAGGAAAGACTAGTTTCTCTAAATATTTTTATAAATGTTTTATTGAATTGGGTTTTGACATCACAGAATTCTAACTTCTAGAGCCAGGGGGATTTTTAGAGACTACATAAATCCTTAGCCTGGAATCAGCGGTTCTTAACCTGTGGGTCGCGACCCCTTTGGGGGTCGAACGACCCTTTCACAGGGGTCGCCTGAGACCATCGGAAAACACATAATTACATATTGTTTTGTGATTAAACACTATGCTTTAATTATGTTCAATTTGTAACAATAAAAATACATCCTGCATATCAGATATTTACATTACAATTCATAGCAGTAGCAAAATTACAGTTATGAAGTAGCAACGAAAATAATTTTATGGTTGGAGGTCACCACAACATGAGGAACTGTATTAAAGGGTCATGGCAATAGGAAGGTTGAGAACCGCTGACTTAGATGAACTTAAAGGAGCCCATAAACCCCAAGAAATAACTTGCAAGTGTGTGTGTGTGTGTGTGTGTGTGTGTGTAGACAGTGCCCAAAGCTTTCATTCAGTTCTCAAAAGAATCCATGAAAGAAAAATATTGGTTAAAAATCACTCGCAGTCCTCATTTTAAAAAGGAACAAACTGAAATCCAGAAACGTCACTTAAGGTTAGTAACAAAGTACACATTATACTTCCCTCCTAAATTCTCCTTCTAGGCAAGTAAAGCCCAAGGTTCTGTGCAATGTTGTGCTGGCCAATGTTTAACAACCAGCTCTGCAAAAAAAATAGTAGGCATATATGTACAAACATAACTTTATTATATATTTTCTTGGCATAAAGGATGTATATCACACCATGTACAAATAATAAAATAGTACAGTACACTTTATTATAAATTCCATTTACCTATAAATTCCATTTACCTATAACTTTTGCTATTTCTTGCAAAATCTGTCAATTTTTATAATGCTATTGCCAACATTAGTTTCACAAAACCAAACTGTGATGATTATTCAGTTTGGCCAAAAAATTACTCACCTCATTGACAATCAAGTGTAGTTCCAACATAAATGTTTAATATACAATGGTGAAATAACTCATTTGACAATAAGGTAAATGATTTCTTGGCTGAAAATGGTAATTTTCAAATACTATGATATTGACAGTCTAACGACCATCAACAAACTTTTCAGTTCAATGTACATTTTCTTTATCACCTGTTAAAGCCTAAACAATACAAATATATGTCAAGCTCCAATTTGTAGCATTTATCAGTTTCCAGAGGTTAAATATTCTCATCATGGCTGATTTCAAGCTGCCAATGAAAACTCACTAGGCCAGGTAGCTCAATAAAATGATTAGAAAGCGATAATCTTTGAGTTATTACACTTTTAAAAAAATTCTAATTTATTCAATTTTAAGTTTGGATAATTTAATTTTTTAATGGCCAAGTTTAACAAGCTTGCCAAAATTCCCAAAATTTTAATAATTGGCTCTCATGAGATAGTTAAAGCCAAGTCCACTTTACCACTGGTCTGTCCCTCTAGTTTGCAAGGCCCTGAGCTGAGTGTGGGAAAGGAATATGGAGCATGAGGGAAGAGAAACAGTTTGTGTGACAAAGGCAGGATCTAAAACCAAGGAGACTTAATAAAATGCCCTATTCCAAAAGGGCATTATTAGAGAGAATAAGATAAATCTATACATACTTAAGTAGAAAGCTGTCCTTGATTTATTAGTAGGTAAAAAAGTTTACTTACCAATAAAAACATTGTCTTGTAAAAAACTATGTTTTCTTATTGATTTCAGAGAGGAAGAGAGAGGGAGTAAAAAATAAAAGCATCAATGATGAGAATCATTGCTCAGCTGCCTCATGCATGCCCTCTACTGAGGATCAAGCCTGCAACCGGGGCATGTGCCTTGATCAGGAATTGAATCGTGACATCCTGGTTCATAGGTCGATGCTCAATCACTGAGCTGCACTAGCCAGGCAAAAACACAATGTTTTTAAATGTCTGTGTCTATGTGTGTCTCTGTATGTGTCTGTGTATTTGTATGTAAATATCTACATACAGATAAACCCTGAAATATTAACTGTGTCTAACTGGAGATTGGGTTAGTTAGAGGGAAAATTTTTACTTTTTACTCATTGCAACTGCTTTTTAATGAACACTTTTAATGTATACAAAGAAATGACAATGGCAAAACAAAATTAAAACAGAAAAAAAGGACTAGACAAAAATATAAACAAATAATCAGATAAAAACTATGGTAAGAAGCCAAGAATCTATAACCAGGGAAAATCCATAAGGTGTAAGCAAATGAGTAGACTCTAAAAGGCTGCAGGATACAAATCATCAAGAAATTTTCTTGGCACTGAAACATAGATCCAGATTTCTTTCTATCATGAAGCCTGCAGCCTTCATTCTGGGAAGAAAGAGACTTGTTGGAAGTAAGAATTCCTGTTGCCATAACCAGCTGCTATACCTTTTTGGTTCTTCAAACCATTTTAACAAAAAGCAATGACACTGTGAATGGAAGCTCTCTTGAACATCCTCTGTAACGATTCCTTACTGCAATTCCCAGTAACTGATTCTAGTAAGATGAGAACCTGATACTGGAGAAAAATGAAAGTTGATGGGGATGTCTGTGGTAGGGCTTTTACTGGTACACGTCTAGAGCCCTGTGTGTTTGAGGTAGAAGGGAGTGAATTAGGACAGCAGCAAGCAGTGAGAACAATAAACAGTGGGATGGGAGGGGAGAGAATCAAGCAGCTTCCATGAGCAGGGTAATTTGAGAAGAGAGAAAGATGTTTATGAAAGATTTTTTAAGGAAATTTCTGGGGATGCTATGTAAAATTCCCACTTTGCTTCTTTAAGGAAAACCATAAGGATGAACATTGTTCCTCCAGACCTTTGGAGTTAGATTGCTTTTCTTTTAATTTGATTCCATTCTAAGACTAGACCACAATGAGGACAAGCTCAGGGATTACATTTTGAGCCCAAAGGCATCGGCTAGTGCTATGGGTTTTCATATCTGCCTACATTTTAAGTTCCTAATGGCTTGATTTTCTTTTACATTTATTTTGTGTCGACTCCTTTATTGCACAGTTGGTGTTCAATAAATGCTTGTTGGCTCATCGATCAATGCACAGTGACATCTGGGGTAGCTGTAAGAAACATTAATCTTTCCTCACACAGAAGCTAAGAAAAAAGAATATATGCCTTCAAAAAAGAGACTGTTCTGTGCTGATACAAAGAAGTCTGCAGTATCTGTAGCAACTCAGCTCTTTTTTAACTGGCATTATATTCAGGCTTTGAGTAAGCTTCAGAACTGTTTAAATTACTTATAGTAACCAAATTAAGTATAATTTGGTGTTCCAGATGCATATCAAGCCAATTTTAAACCACTTTGGTGTACAAAAGGAGAACTGAGTTTGGAGTGAGAAGTTCTACCTTTCAACCTTGGCACTGTCATGTTCTTTGCCAAATCTCTAAATTTCCGTTTCATCATTTATAATATGGGACATTAAAGCTACTCCTTAGCAGATGAACTTATAATGGCAAGTAGTACAATTCACAGTAACAATTTAACTGTGAATCTTTTGGGAAAAATAACATCATTATGGGAACATTAACACAAATCTCAAAATCGGAAGGGAGGATGGCATGTGTTCTCTGCATGAGCAGCTCTATCTGTGTCCTTTAGGTCCTTGGCCAGTTGTGGCACAGTGATTACCTGCTCAGGCTCTGCAGGCAGAAAGCCAAGGATCACATTCTAGCTCTTCCATGCTCACCTCCATGATACTATTCAAATTCTCCAATGTCTCTAATTTTGTTTCCATATCACTAAAATGAGGATGATGACAATATTACCTACTTCATCAATTATTGTTTGGGTTTAATGAGGTCATACAGGTAAAAGTGCTTGGCATTTAACAAGAGCCAAATAAAAGTTAGATATTTTTGTTTTAAAACATAACAACCTTGTTTGAAGGTTAATATCTTTTCCCCCAAAATCACGTTTCTAACTATATTGTATATTGAGGTAGAGAAAATGAAGAGTCAGGTTTTTTTACTTCTTATACTACATAATTCAAGAATCCCATTTCATAAGAGAGAGTTTCCAAAAAAAGCAACTTCTTTTTCTTTGGATGTATCCTATACTAATAAAAGACAAACATGCAAATTGACCATACTTTTGCTATGCCTTAAGCCATACCCACCAGCCAATCAGAGCAACTATATGCAAATTAACCCACCCAAGATGGCGGCTGGCAGCCATGGAGCTAGAGCAAGCAGGAGGCTTGCTTGCTCCAGTGATGGAGGAAGCCACGGTTCCCCGCCTGCTGCGGCCCGGCTCTGAGCTCCACTGAAAGCAACAAAGTTTCAATTATAGAAGGTAAACAAACCCCAGATACCTGCTTTCAGCCAGCCATGGCCATGGAGCTGGAGCGAGCAGGAGTGGGTTGCCCCTGGCGATGGAGGAAGCCAAGCTTTCTGCAGGCCTCTGCTAAAGGCAACAAAGTTTCAATTATAGAAGGTAAATAAATCCCAGAATAAAAAAGAAAAAAAAGGAAAAAATGAGAGGCTGGGAGCTTACATCACCAGGGTGCTTGGCCAGCCTGAAAACGGCCCTCCGCCTCTCCAGACGACTGGCCAGGCACCCCAGTGGGGACCCCCCCACCCTAAAGGGGGTGTGGCCAGCCTGAAAACAGCCATCAGCCCCTCAGCCCAGGCTGGCCAAACCTCCATGGGGTGAGGGTCCCCACTGGGGTGGACATCCTCCGAGGGTTCCCACACTGCAAGAGGGCATAGGCTGGGCTGAGGGACCATCTGAGTGCACAAATTTTTGTGCACCAGGCCTCTAGTAATTTTATAAAACAAAAGCAGACACACAAAAAAACTTTGTATCTGAGAACTATTTACCCACCCCCACCTCCACACAAACACAGATAATCTATTCTATTCTATTTCCATTGCCCCATTATGACAAATTACAACTAAGCTTTACTCAATATGTCTAAATCCATGAAGCATAGTAACTAGATTCCCTTGTCCTTGTTCACTTTATGTAACCTGGTTCACAGAAACTGGCAAAGATCAAGGAAGGGTATGTAATAACCTGACCTTTGAACTTGGATTCAAGGCTGAATGCCAAAAGTTATAATTTAGAGTTTAAATAACTTTGTAATCTTTTTTTTTAAACCTATTTTATTGAACAAAATTATGTGAAAAAATTCCACTGTGAAAATGATATACCACTGTTAAAATGTTCCATTGGGAGTAGCATTTAAAGGACTAATGACAACCATTCTCTTGTAGTTCATACTAGTATTTTGAAGTTCCACCTGTAAATCAATGCTAACTGAATTCATATCTTTGGAGAACCACATATGTGACTTAAAATGCCATCACTCTATCTTGATGGATATAACCTTGTTAATTGATTGATTGATATCAATGGGGACATTTTAATTTGAGCTAAAGCTTAGATTGCCGCTCACAAAAAATTAATTCCTGCTTAAGATCATTATCATTACTAAGGAAAAAGGGTCTTAGATTTATATGAACTTGATTTTTCATACCAAAAAAGATAAGTACTCTGGAGAACTGATACTGATAATATTTTGAAATCTTCTTCCAAATCAGGATACCAGAGACACATAAATTAAAATATTTTATAAGTTAACAGTGATTCATTTTTCCCTCTTTTCATTCTTAGAAGCACATAAGTGAAATAGGGAAACCTTATTTTACTGTAACATAAATTGCCATTTGTTTAGAGTGATTATTTGTAGAGCTTCAAACAGGTACTTGTCTTCAATAGATTGAATAGTTTTTGAGCAAAATGCTATTCAGTAGCCTAGACAGAGAGCTGGAAGTGAGGGAGGGGGGAAGCAAATAATGGAGAAGGAAAGATATAAAATTTAAGAAAGTTTCAAGTATACGTAAAAAAATTTGGGCAGGTAGGATAATACATTCTCTCTCATCATTAATGTTTCTATATCTCTCTCCCTCCTGCTTCCTCTCTGAAATCAATAAAAATATATTTTTAAAAAGATTCTTGTGATTATATTTAGGACCCACCCCAATAATCCAGGATAATCTCCCCAGATCAAGATTCTTAGCCTCATCACCATCTACAAAGTCCTTTTTGCCATATATGGTAGCATATTCATAGGTTCTGTGGATGACAACTTTCGAGGGCTGTTATTCACCTTGTCACAAATGGGTAGAAAGGAGGAGGAAGGGACTTTGGTTTATTCATTTTTGCTCTCTCTCTGTCCTCTTCAGCTCTCTACATAGTGCTTGGTGAGGATGCATTTGGCAAATTGAGGAGAGGACATGAGGAAAGTTACAAAGGTGGGAATGAGGTGTCCTGGGGACTCTGACTAGATGATTAGATGTGGACTCAAGGACTACATTATAAAGCAGCGGTTCTCAACCTGTGGGTCGCGACCCCTTTGGCGGTCGAACGACCCTTTCACAGGGGTCGCCTAAGACCATCCTGCATACCAGATATTTACATTACGATTCATAACAGTAGCACCATTACAGCTATGAAGTAGCAATAAAAATAATTTTATGGTTGGGTCACAACATGAGGAACTGTATTTAAAGGGCCAGAAGGTTGAGAACCACTGGGTGGTTGAAAATGGAGTGGAAAGGCAGGTGGGGGTCACATTGATGACTGTCCTGAATAGCAGGCCATGTTTTTAGGTTTAAACTACTGAGGAAAATCAGATTTCTTATTATGGGAAAAAATGATTATGTGGGGTTTTAATAAAAGGTTTACTTAGTGAATACTGGCCATATGTAGTGGCTCATAATAGTTGAGTCACTATATGCAGATATACCATTTAAGATTGATTATATTTCTGCTATACAGAATAGAAATTTCATTATTATAAATAGTTTCTTTTATAACATGGAGACTGAAGGTAGATGACTGTGAATTCACACAAAGCAATTTTTCCTATGATCTTACAGAAAAATTCAAATGGGAATATCTAGCTATTATGAATCATACCTGTCTTTTAAAAGTAAAGAACAGGGAGCCCTGCCAGTTTGGGTCAGTGGTTAGAGCATCATCCCATGGACCGAAGGATGGTGGGTTCTATCCCTGGCCCCAGTTGGGGCATGTGCAGTTGGGGCAACTGGTCAACGTGTCTTTCTTACATTGATGTTTCTCTCTCTGTCCCCCCTTCTCTCCCTTCTATCACTCTGTCTGAAAATCAATGGAAAAATATCCTCAGGTGAGGATTAAAATATATAAAGAATAGGGAGACATAAATGCAAAATACAAAATGTTTTTTTTTTCCAAAAGGGAAGGGGCTGGCAGTATATTTTCCTTAGGAACTTTCAAGGTTTCTCAGCAAGAAGTAACACTTGGCTAGGTCCCCAACATCCTTTGAATGACCTTGAGAGAGAGAGAGGAAAGTGTAAAGTCAGAAGCTAAATAAACCTCACAGCCCCAGAGCACTTTAAGTCTTTTGTTGTTTATTGATTGTATCTGCAATTGGAGTTGGAAGGTGTGAGGGATAGGAAATGTATGTTGTAATGGCTATTTAGTGCCTATTAATATAATGGTTTTTTGGCAATGACCATATCTTTTTTCTTTATAATATCTTAAGAAGAGAGTCATTTAGGTCATCTTTGGTGGTCACAAATGGGCAGGAAGCAGAGTAAAAAGCCTTTTTATACAAATGTTCTTCCTTTACAATTATACATGTTGTCTGAAAAATTTTTAAGTTCTTATTATAGTAGAAATGACATTGCAGATATGGTGAACTCATAAATTCAACTATAAGAAGGGATGAATACTGACAATGATATAAAAGATGTAAATTAATAATCCTGAAATTAATCAAGTCATTATGGTTTGAAAAAATAGACTAAATCACATTCAAGGTACTCTAGATTACACTAAATGAAATTTCACTCTTCACTATAACTTGAAAATGGAAGCTTCCCAGAGCAGAAATGTTGGCTGTGTCTGAACTTCCCAACCAATCCCTCCATCACTGAGGCTTATTATAATTTCATGATGGAAAATCTCAGCCACTACTATGCTTTAAGAAAAACTTTTTAAAAATATATTGGTTGTTTATCCATGTGATAACAAAATAAAATATCCACAGTGACATGGGGACTCTGCCGTGCTTCCCCAGCACCCTAAGAGCGCGCTCCTCTTTCAGGGAGGAGCAGTTTCGTATCTTGCGGCCACCAGTTAGACCACATTTACCGCAGGGTCCCATCTTTCAGACTTTGTTCCCTCTTCCTTTTGCTCCATGCAGGTGGTAGGTAGGTGAGTTGAGAGGATTTGCTCCCTAAACTTGAACTTCTCTCTACACATGTGTCTGACAGAAATCAGAGTTTAGGTTCAGGAGGCCATAGCAGACATATGCCTTTTGCTCCAATTCTCTTTCCTTACCTCTGCCTCAGGTGCCATCAGATACTGGCTCAGAGGGTACTTTTAAAATTTCAATCCCACTCATGCCCCTTGAGTAGGAAGCTTGCAGGGGCATAAGGGAGACAGTGGCCAGCATCACTGAATACCTTCACATTTAATTATCCTCCATTTAAAATGACATGACTACACCCGTGTGTGGCCATACTACATAAAGATAAACATGCACATACCCTCTCGTTAGCAATTTCACTCTAGATATAGTGCTGAAAAAACTTCCAAACTTCCATACATTAGACAAGAAGATACTTAGCAAAATTTTTGTTACAGCTTTGCAATAGTTAAAAAAAAATGGAGAAAAAGACAGTAACCTAAATATCAAGAAGAGACTGGATCAATTGTTAATTGCGGCATATTCATAAAATAAAATATTATTCAGCAGTAGAAAGTGAATGAGCTAGAGGTCCCACACCTCTCATTTATAGAAATGCTATGTATTTCATGAAAATAATGCTATATATTGAATGGATCTATACATATAAATTAAATTGAAAATTGAACTAAATTAAATTTAAATTGAATAAATTTTATTTAAATTGAATAACTTCAATTGAAAAAAAGATACACCTAACTCAGGAAAATGACTATTTCTGGGCAGGGATACAAAGAAATAGAATTGTGGAGAGGTACAAAAGGGCTTTAATTATAATTTTTTAAACTTTTTTGTAATTTTATAATTTTTTAGGCCTTGGGTGGGATATACATATGCTCATTACATTATTCTTTATACATTTTCATATGCTTGAAATATTTTATTTTTAAAACTCTTCCAAACTCTTAAGAGATATCAATAGTATCACATATAGACCATTTACAAAAAGAGAGCTATCAAAATGCAAGGGGTAACTGCGTTTTCCTGAGGAACTTTTGTGTTTTATTTTCATTAACAAGGTCAATCACTCACTAATACTTCCTTTTTCCTTTGCCTGCCTGGAATCTCAGAACCAAGTTTGAGCTCCAACTTTAGTGGCTAAGTAGGGCTCTGGGTATCTGTACTTTTTCTCCTGAACTTTGATTTCCTTTAAAAATATGCACTTTCTCTCATCCTGCATTTGTTTATTCTATTTTATGGTGTTATAAGCCTCTTTTGAGGAAGAAAAACAGTTATAAATAAAAATGTAATTTTTTAATGTTCTAATTTTCTCTTTGTTCACATAAACATCTAGCATTTGCACAGGGAAGGGCTGTGTGTTTGCCCTGTTTACCTTTCTACACCTCTGTGTCTAGCATAGTGTCTGGCATGCAGTAAGTACTTCATCATTGATGAATAAATGAGTTAATAAATCCACAAATTCATCCTTAAACAGATCTTGATTTTTGCACATTTCAGAAGTGTCCAATTTGTCTTGTTATAAATTTAGCTTTAGTAAACATCGTGGTGAATATAGTTTTGGGTTGTTTCCTAAGGTTATTTTGCCAGGAGTAAAATTACACATGTCACAAGATAGGAGCACTTAATGGCTATTGAAATGTTTTTCTCAAATTGCTCTCCAAAGTTTCTACAGCCATGAGCAATGTATGAGAGTATTATTTCCCCCGAATATAATGTGTTTATAGTATACTGTGCTTTTCAGAATTATGTTTTGTTCTGTTGTGCAATTTAATAGATGTAAAATTATCTTGATGTGGAGTTAATAATTTTTTAAATGTTAGTTTATCTAACATTGGTTTCTTCTATTTCAAACTACTACTATTTTTATGGTGAATTTAATGTGTTTGTGAATCAACTCACTTGGCTTTCCCAGACCTTATCACAAATTTTCTTTATTTAATGTGACCCAGCAGAGTAAATAACCCGTGGAAACTACTGAGGCTTCTTAATTTCCAATAACTGCTTTTTGACCTTTGAATAATAAACCTGTTTAGGCTGCAAATTCCTCACCTATAAACTGGAGATATGGATATGGATATGGGTGCCTATTATATTCCAAATCATATATATGAAATACTGATGACCATATGGCAGGTGTCCAGTAAATAATAACTACTGTTATTATTTTAATTACTAGAGGCCTGGTGCATGAAATTCGTGCACTTGTGGCGGGGGCGTCCCCTCAGCCCAGCCTGAGCCCTCTCGCAGTCCAGGAGCCCTCAGGGGATGTCTGACTGCCGGTGGATGTCAGACTCCCATGGGAAGCGGGCCTAAGCCGTCAGTTGGGCATCCTTAGCGCTGCCGTGGAGGTGGGAGAGGCTCCCGCCACTGCTGCTGTGCTCACCAGCTGTGAGGTTGGCTTTTGGCTGAGCAGTGCTACCCCTGTGGGAGCACGCTGACCACCAGGGGGCAGCTCCTGCATTGAGATTCTGCCCCCTGGCGGTCGGTGCGCGTCACAACGACTGGTCGTTCCACCGTTTGGTTGATTTGCATATTAGCCTTTTATTATATAGGATAACCTTTAAAATTAGGCTCAGAATCTAGATGATCATTGAATTTATTTCCTAGTCTATGTGCATAGGGAACAAATATATATTAACTAGGGATTTTTTTATAATTCATTTTGAACTACCTTAGGCAAGAAAAAAAAAGGAATTTACTAATGGAAGGGTAAAATTATCAGGAAGAGTAGGGATTCAGCTAAACCTCTAAATACAGGAGCCCTCAATCCTGATGTTGCCAGAATGTTCTCTTATCAACATTTGTCTCTGGTTCTCCCTGTACCTAAGTGTCATTCTCTTTCTCCACAGGTGAGCTTTTCCCACACAACTGCCAAAAGTACCCCAAGATTTACACCTTATAACTTCAGGTTCTGAAGAGAGATTGTCTGGATAGCCCCTCAGATTCCAAGTTCAAATATTTTAGGGAAGGGACTTTTGACCCAGCTTGGCTCAGGTACCCCTATCCCCAAGTTCTAATCAACTCTGTCTGAGGTAGGGATGTATTTTGGTCCCCTGCGAATATGAAAACGTCTATAGAAACTTTTAAGAAAGAGGAGAGTGTTGTTTCCTGAAGAAATGAGGGATGAACAAAACAGTGTTCACCATAAATTTAAATGGTCAAAAACCCTTTGAGAGAAGGAACCCTTTGCAGATAGGTATAATTCATTCTTAGTAGATCTGGAATAAAAACATAATTAGAATGAAGTGAAAGGTTCTGGATGAGGGTCACCCAAGTAGTAGGATGAGGTGGTAGTGTATAAAAAGGAGGCATGGTACCTCTGGTGTGTGTGTGTGTGTGTGTGTGTGTGTGTGTGTGTGTGTGTGTGAGAGAGAGAGAGAGAGAGAGAGAGAGAGAGAGAGAGAGAAAGCAAATTACCTTCCTTAAAGATACTCAATGAATAATTTTTGAATGAGGAAAAACATTTAATAAATTGCCAAAACACCCACACATGACCTTGTAAGCAGGGAGGGAGGAGTAGAAACACCCTCCTGGGAAACAGAATTCCACTGCCTGAAGGCTCCCCCTCTGCAGCAGCCCAAACTGAGGGGAGGGAGAGGTTCTACATTTGAATGGCATTTTGGGTTTCTACTTTTGCCAGAACTGAGCATTTTAAAGCCTGAAGTGAGTACTCTTGGGACTAAAAGTGACCAGAGGATGATTTGGTCTCTGTTAGTCACCAGGAAAGTTATGGGACTTAAAGAACTCCAAGAGAAGGGCTGAACAGACAACAGAGAATATAAATATTTTGGTTTCTCATTGCATGAGTCCCACTCATGTACTATTCAGCTGAAGAAATAAAAATTCAATTAGCCAGATTTTTATCTATTGAATAACAAATACTCATAATTAATAAAACATTTTTTAAGTTTTCATGTGATCTTCTTTTTATCCATCTTGAGGCAATTCATTTAGCATTTCTGAGTCTCCATTTCTACCCTGCGGAACAGAAATAATGAAATTGAAAGCAATGCCCTGGTTCATGGACTCCATGTACCTGTTATGTTGGGATGATAATCAAAGAGTAAATGGATTTTTGACCTGAAGGGAAGAGGAGTAAATCCCAAAGTTGAGAAATGAATTAAATATATTATATTTGGTGACTCCAGTCTAAAAGATTCTGATTCAGTATGTTGAAGAGGTGATTCAGGGTATTCAAGATCCTTGGTAATTTCTGATGTGCATCCATTTTGGAAACCACCAAGTTAGGGGGAGATGGCTATCAGGAACCAAACCATATATATATATTTTTAATTTGATTAGAGAGAGAGAGAGAGAGAGAGAGAGAGAGAGAGAGAGAAGAGAGAGAAACATCAATTGGTTACCTCGTGTATGCGCCCTGAACCGGGTATTAAACCCTCAACCTAATTGCCCTGACCAGAATCAAAACCAAAACCTTTTGGTGTAAGGGATGCCGCCCCAACCAACTGAATCCCCAGCCAGGGCTACCAGGGACCATTCTTCAAACAACTGTCACATAGCTATGAAAATGGGATATAAATTGGTTCTGAGATCAGGAAATTATACAGGATATAATTTCCTTTATATGTGGAATTGCACTCAAAGCACTGAAAAACTATGATCATATGAGTTGACTGATAAAAATGACTGGGTGATCCATGTAGAAAAAGATATGCTCCCCCAATCTAGTGCTCCTGAGATCCCCTCAAAAATTTTGGATGATAAGTATGCTAAGCAACAGAGACACAGTATACCCACCTGCTCTGGTTTAATCAGTAGTAACATGTTGTATTATTGCAAGATGGCAATATCAGCCCATTGTGGGGTACAGTGGACCGGACTTTAGCATTTTTCAACCAGTCATTGTTAATGCAATATAACATATTTGTACTTTGCTGAACACTTTTACATTTGGTACAAGGTGAATAGCATTGTTATCCATATTTTCTATATATGAGATCAAAAGTGAATGAGGCACAGGTCTTGCTTAATATCACAAAGCCAATAGGGAGCAGAGTCCATGCTAGGGTAACACTCCAGTTCTCTTTGTCCTAAATCCTGTGCTATTCGCATTGTAAGAGCATTTGCTCCTGAAAAGGATCTGATCATGTCCAAAAGCAAAATCAAGGAGCTACATATGAAAATAAGCGTAAGACATATCACCCAGAGAGGTAGAGAATTCCAAGGATTGGCAATTCACATGAGGGACAGAGGAGACATACAAGAAACATCTAAGACATCTAGATTAATAGTAGAAAATGAGAGATAAGCTGAAAAATTTCTATCATTTAAGAGAAAAATATTAGAAAAAAAGCTGGAAAGCCCTCAGGTTGTGATTTTATGCCTGAGCAGATATGAAGCTTAACTCTGGGGGGACCCAACCTAACTAAATGAAAATAGTCTCCTTAACATTAATTACTAGTTAAATTCACTGTGTTAAAGAAAAATGCCAGTCACTTTATTGAATAAGCGTTATGGGAAAACCAATTGAATTAACTTATTTTCTTTCACTTTTAAGTTAGATTCTTGGTGCTATGTAAACAGAGCTTATAGGTTTAATAAAAATAAGTTACTGAATTGTTTATCCAAGTCCTCAAGAAGTAATATTTAAATACCACTATCTTGACCACAAAAATGAGGCCAACCATACCCTTTACCCACATCTAATTTTGTCATGGATACAACCAAAGTCCACTGTATGATTTGGCCCTATATCACATTCAGAGAGGAAATTGTCCAGAGATGTTCAGCAGTTTATCCAGAACCAAGACTTGAACCTATGCTTCCCAATTCCCACTGTTAACTAGCTTTAATTCTTGAAAGCCAATTAATAAGTGCTTACAAATGGTAGATAGGCTAGTGTTTTGGATTGCTCTAAGAAAATCTTTTTAATATAAATAATAAGTGCAACTGAAGGCAGACTTATCATAAATGTGCTCTGTGTTAGGCATAGTGACTCATAAGCTCATTCGCTTTGTGACTCATAGCTCTTGGAAAAGAACAAGATTCCAAGGAAATATTGGTTTCTATTCAAAGCTGGTCACTTTCCTCTCCTTTTTTAATAACAGCAACAACAAATATAGACTACTTAGAAAAGCATCCATATTTAAATCTTTATTATCTAAATCTCATGCTAATAGAACTTCTTTGCTGTGTTCATACATATGAGAAACTTGATAATAGTTATTTCTGGAAAGAATAGCTATAGATGAGAGGCTTTTAAAAATAAGATTTAGAGCCATATTATAACAGATTGTGATTACTCATTATAAGCTTTCCCAATGCTATGACTCAGTCTTAAGCCAGGTGTCATTCACAATCTACAGAGTATTTTGAAGATTAGATTGTCATAATGCAAATAGGTCTGTGAGGTCCGAAAGGTTGGCAACTGCTGCCCTAGATGACAGGATAACTAATAAGATGTACAGAAGAAAATTCTCTTGAGATAACAATCCTCCTGCAACAGCTGCAAGGGAAAGAAACAGCTTGCTGCAAAAATAAACAAACAAACAAGCAAACAAACAAATAAGTGTCTTATCTTGGTTTTCCCAAGTATGAGATTTATTTGAAGAATACCTGTTATTTCACAACAATGCAGAATCTCTCCTTATCCTCTTCTTAATTCTTTTTCCTTTTGTCTGCTTCCTATTCTAATCCAGGATGAAAATGAATATAAATAACTTGTGTAAATCAGGTCAGCTGCAAGTAATAAAAAATATCAACAAAATCTCAGATAAGATTAAAAAGGGATGATTTATTGGCTTATATAACTAGGAAGTTCAAGGGGAACCAGGTTTGATTCAGGTACTCAAAGGATGCTAGTAACTGTGTATCTGTCACTCAGGTCTACTGTTCCCTATATTTATCTCATTCTGTGGCAGATTCTTCCTTGAAAGTGATAATGATTGCTGCACCCAATTTCCAATCTGCCATTGGATCTCCCCCAACAGAAGCACGGAAGCTCTTGGGCCCTCATTGGACTACCCTGGGCTGTACACCCAACCCTGAATCAAGCACTGAAGCTAAAGGAATAGATTATGTTAATAGTCAGTCTGATTGAATGTCAAAATTGAGTAGTGAGGAGTGGGGCAAAAGCTGTGGTCAGCGTAGGTGACCCACATGGACTGAGAGCAGGGGAGGAGAGCCATGTTTTCTGTTACGGGAAAAAGAGATGGGGAGAGACCAAAAACTGCGTAGTCTGCCAGTTACCATTTTTTGAACCCAAAATGCTAGCCTGAGGCCTGGAGCAAACTCTTTTTCCCAATGACATTGCTCCTGTGGAGCAAAATGGATCCTGGAAGCCCTGTTTGTGCTGTCAGCAGCCTCTGCTCTCCCTCCATCTTACCGGAGTCTTTGGCTCACATTTTCTCTTATTAGTCTGCTCCTGGCTGGTTTCATCACAGCCCACTCAGTCTTTAAAAGAGCCATTTTCTCTAACCTGCCTGGGGTGCACTATTAAGCTTGAGAGGAAAGAGCGTAAGCAGAAAATGAACAGGAAAGATGATTTTTCCTCCCAACATATAATAGGAATTCATGTTGATTACATTTCTTTTTCTCAGAAAGTCTAATTCCTCCATCAGTCTGGAGCAATTGATACAGTATAAGCAGCTGTTGTGGCAGAAGATATAAGGGTCGGTAGCATGATTTACCTATTTACAGTCCTGATGTACCAGACTTACCTTTGTCTAATAGGTGTTGAAACATTTTTCTTAAATTTAAAAGAATTACATCCTTTCCAGAAATGTCAGAGCTTAGAATGAAATGAGACAACAAGTGGAGGAGCCGAATTAATAAAAACTGTGCTTATGGTTATACTTTTACTCTTAAGAAATTTATAGGGAGTTGAAACTCTCCAGTCTGGAAATGGAAAGCAGCTTGATGAATATTGACATTTATTTAACGTCTAGTTCATGTTTTCTGTGCAAACCAGAATTCAGCTCACTGTTCAGCTAAATGTCTGCTTTGTTACATCCCTGCTGTTTTCAATGTTTGGGAATTAGATTGAATTCACAATGAAGGTGCTAAGGCATTTCGCTCATCTGGGAACTGAATACAAAACTGCAGAGAGGACATTTTTTAATTTCTTTTGGTTGTAGCACCCAAGATTGTCACGTTCTATGTATTCAAATGCCAAGTACCTTCTCCCAAGTAAAGAATTAACTTGGCAGGTGGCCAGAGAGTTGAGCTGGAAGATTCTTCCTGAGCTGGGCTGAGATGGGGCCTAATCACTGGAGCTTGATTTGAGTGATGACTTATAAAAAGACAGCATTAAAACACTGACTCACCAAGTGAGTCACCCTTGCTGAGCCGAGCGCTTTTATTATCCTCAGAAACCTAACTATCAAGAAATCATCTCATTGCTTGCCTAATGCAAGTGGGAATGTCTAGCATATTGATTCCACTCCTAGTTTATGCTCTGGATCAAGACCAATTTACACCTGGGGAGTGTGCCAGGATCCTGTTGGGGCAAAATTGTGAAATAGGCAGAAATTGTCTTCTAGCAGCTCTTCTCAAGGCCCTTTCCAGCGTGTGTTTACCCTTCTCCTCCTTTCTTCTCCCCTCCCCTCTCCTTGCCTCCTCTCTCCGTTCATCTCCCCCCTAAACAATTATTTCTTGGGTTCTGATGATGGGATATTGTGGCTCTATTCCAGGGTAACATCTTCTGCTTTGAAAATTTCCCTACTCCCTGGTTCCCTCCCTTGCACCAAACTTATCTGTTCTCTAAGCCCCTCTCCCTTGGGCCTTGCTAAATGGTTGAAGTTAATTTGATAAAGATAGTTTTGCATATAGGACCGAGTAGTTGACAAGAGATACTTACCAATACATAATATCAGAGAAACCGAATTTATGGAAGACTCAAAACTTCCATTAAGCTGATATATGCACACTTGGCACCTGAATGCTACTATTTGGGAAGGCATAGGATTTGGTAGAGAGTATCGACCAAGAGTTAGACAGATTGTATTTTCCATCTGGGTAATTTTGAATAAGTCTGTTAACTTTTTTGAGATTAGGTATTCTTACTTATAAAAAAAGGAAGAACGAATGCTTTCCTTTCTTCTTATAGTGACCATCTGCTGATTTTGCCTGCTTGGTAGATATTTCTCATCCTCTATTTTTCTTTGCATAAATACCCCTCCTCACACTCAGCCCATATGCTTTGCTTGGTGGTATGCTGGACTGCTCTCAATCGACAACCGTTAGAGTTAGCCTTGGACTTCTGCTACAACCACTAGAAGACAGGTGAGCTCTTCCCATTGGTAATTTAAAGTGCCTGGTGGCCATCTTTGTCACCACTTGGGGAGAGCTACAAGCCTAAGGCACTCCAGGTGAGCAACACCAACACCAGGAGAGCTTGATCAGTATCTCTCTCTCAGGATCTGAACATCAGTCACAGGAAAGATCACTGGTTGTCCCTGATTAGGACAGGTGCCCATCCTGGAATCTGGACATGCCTGTTATCAAATCTACTCCTAAGCTATATGATCCAGTAAATCCTCCCGTTTGCTGAAACCATATTTGAGTTGGGTTTCTGTCCTTTACAGATGAGAGTTCTAACTAGTCCAGCCTGAAAGCAATGAAAAGAGTTCCATGAACAATTGACACTTGTTCTACAGCAGGATTTGGCAGACTTTTACTGTAAGGGCCTAAGAGAGAATATTTCAGAATTTTTGGGCTACAAAGTCTGGTACAATTCTACAACTCTGCCACTGTAGTAAGAAAGTAGTCATATATAATACAAATATGAAAGAATGTGGCTGTGTCTGTAAATATTTGGTCCATAAATATTATTTATAGACACTGAAGTTTGAATTTCATGTAAGTTTCACCTATCTTAAAATATTATTCTTTGACATTTTCCCAACCATTTAAAAAAATCACTCTTAGTACCAAAACAAGAGGCATGGAGTGGTTTTCTCACACTTTGCTCTATAGGAATAGTTGATTGCAAGAATCCTAGCAACAGCCTTTGGGGGTCGGGGAAGTTTCAGTTGACAAAGAACAATTGTAACTCTGTGTTACCATCCCTAAATCACTGAATTGGGCATTATACATTTTTCAGTGACTCTGGCATTACTTAATTTACTTAATTGGCATTACTTAATTTACTATCTTATTACATGGCTATGCATACAATAGGAAAGTGCTAATAATAATGATAATGAGAACCTTTCACTGATACATCTGATATTTCATATCTTATGTGGTCTGATTTTTTGGGGGGTCCTCCTTATAGCTAACGCCTTCCTAGTTAATAGTATTGTCTACAGAATGAATTTGAATTGAAGGTTAAATATCCCAACCATTAGGTTTTTTATATATTTGTCCAGTCATATTTTCCCTAAGGGACCTTTTAAATTTCATAATCTACTCAGACAGTGAATTGAAGAGATCCACAAGTTAAGGAATTGATAAAAGTGGTCAATAAAAATATTCACCTATTAGAGAACACATTAGAGTATCCATAGGGAGGAATGATTGCAACTGATTTATGGTCAACAGGTGAGTAGTAAAGATAGTGACTAAAAGAAGAAAGTAAAATGTGCTGGAAGAAATTTCACATCAGATATGAAATATCAGATGTACCGGTGAAAAGTGATCATTATCATTATTATTAGCACTTTCCTATGTACTAGGATATACTGTATATACATACATACACATATGTTATATAATAAAAAGTTAATAGGCAAATTGTCCCTTCGACCGGGAGTTTGACCGGGAGTTCGACTAGGGGGCGGGGCCATCCAGCCAATCACCCATGGCCCCTCTCCCCGGCCAGCTGGCAGGCCCAATTGCCCCAATCAGGGTAGGCCAGCTGGACCCCACCTGTGCACAAATTTGTGCATCGGGCCTCTAGTATAATAAAAGCATAATATGATAATTAAACCTGACATCCTTCCAGATGACCTTCTGGATGAAGCCGGGGCTGCGAGGGAAGCTCGGATCCCGGGTGCCAGAGGGAAGCCAGTGCCAGCAGTCAGGGGAAGGAAGGCCTACTCTTGCACAAATTTCGTGCATCAGGCCTCTATAAAAATTATGTGGGCATTTTTATAAGATAGTAAATTAAGTTATGCCAATTTAAGGCCATTCAAGGGCACGAAGAAACAAAAATGTTAAGATTTTCATATAATGTTCAGGGATGTGAGAGTCTGAATTTTCTCATAAATTAAATAACATCCCATTAGCTTTTTTCAGATTGTCCTGGGTATAGTGATTATTTTTTAAAATTGTGGAGTATTACCCAAAACAATTATTGCCTGTGGATTACCAAATCAATCTGAATGAGTATAATTGAAAGACATTTCAAACACTTGAAATGGCTTAGAAGTAATTTTGTAGATCTAACCCCAAGTTCCTTCTTTACAGAAGAGCTCCTTAGTTGAAATATACCTTTAGGATGACTTTCTGTGGAAAGATAGAAGCACACATGCCTCGATGCCCAATCACCCTGATGCCAAAATGAAAAGCAATTCCATTTAAAAGCAAATGCTATTTATCTTCTGTGTGACACTTGAATTTTATTGAGATAGATTTATTCTGTACACCAAATCCAACTTAATTCCCATAAACAAAGCAGAGTGGGAGAACATAATCCTCTATTTTTTCTTATTGCAAAAAAAGGGCCACTTCTTGAAAATTGGTGGTTTTCCATTTGTTTTTATTTGATTTTTTTACTTGAAGGTAGCACAGTTTTCAGACACACAGACCTACAAGTTTTAATTCCTGTTGGGGCAAAGGGATCTAGGGAGGCAGACATCAGTAATATCAGGTTGTAGCTCTCACAATGAAGATGAACAACAGGCAAGCCCTTTCCAGCAGGATGAAAAGAGAGATATAATAATTTCCAGTACAAACAGCTTTCCACCTGTTTTTCTATCATTTCTAGACCTAAGTGCCTAAAGTGCTTCTTCAAGAAAAAATGTCTAACTAAAGTTGCCTTATTTCTCTTTTCCATTTATTTCTCCAGTCTTCTACTTTATATTCTAAAATCACTGCTCTGATCTTTTTTTTTTTTCTGCTCTGATCTTACTGAGTCCCCACTGAAAAACTTTCAGGGGCTCCCATAGGCTAAAAGTTTGAACATAAAACTCAAACTTTAGCACAATATTCAAGGCTCTCCAGTGAGATTTAAGCTTGCCTTTCTAACCTATATTCCCACCAGTCCTTCAGACATTGCTAAAATAGCCAATCAGAAAATGTCATAACTTCTGGTTCAGGTTGTTTCTTTTTCCTCCTGCAAAGTTTAAACTGCTTCCTCTCACATCATCTACTGAAATTCTTTGTTCTTCACTTTTTCTAAGAAACCTTCTCAGATCCCCAGGCAGGTTTTTTGTTTGATTGTTTTAATTTATCTTTATTGTTGAAAGTATTATAAATTTCCCTTTCCCCCTATTGACCACCTCCTTGCTCCCACTCCCTCTCCAGGCCTCCACAACACTACTGTCTGTGTCCATGGGTTATGCATATATGCATATAAGTTATCTGGTTAATCTCTTCCCACCTCCCCTCACCCTCCACCCCCTTTCCTATGATATTTCATTAGTCATTATGTAATACCTTTTGCCTCTTGTGATCATTTTTTACTTAAAGATTATTTCGTCTATTTTTATATGGTCAGTTTTGCTCTCTTTGGTTACCATTTGCATGGAATATCTTTTTCTATCTTTTCACTTTCAGCCTATGTATGTTCTGAGATCTAAATTGAATCTCTTGTAGATAACCAAGGATCTTGTTTTTTTAAAATCATTTTTCAATCAATCTACGTCTTTTTATTTGAGAGTTTAATATATTTATATTTTAAGTACTCTTTGATAGGCAAGGACTTACTATTGCCATTTTGTTGTTTTTGTGTGTCTTGTAGATATTTTGCTTTTCTTTTTGCTCTCTCACTTCTTTCTTTTGTATTTTGTTGATTTTTTTCTTCTCTCTCTCTCTCTCTCTCTCTCTCTCTCTCTCTCTCTCTCTTATTGTAGTGAACATGCTTTGATTCCTTTCTCATTTCCTTCAGTGTTTCTTCAAGACATTTTCTTTTGTAGATACTGTAGAGATACATAAAATGTGATAATGTTATAACAAACTATTTTAAACTAATAATAACTTAATTACAATCACATCCAAAACTATGCCTTTACATCTCTGCTTCTCTCACTTTATATTATGGATGTTACAAATTATATCTTTTTTTATTGTGTAACATAGATTTATAGTTATTTTTTTATGTTTTTGCCTTTTAATTACCTATAATAATAAAAGCATAATATGCTAATTAGACCAGACATCCTTCTGGACGAAGCCGGGGCTGTGAGGGAAGCCTGGGTCCCAGGTGCCTCCCGGCAGCTGGAGGGAAGCCCAGGTCCCGGGTGCCAGAGGGAAGCCGGTGCCTGCAGCCGGGGAAAGGAAGGCCTACTCTTTCATGAATTTTGTGAATCGGGCCTCTAGTATATCATAATTAAGAGTGATTCATGCACCAATATTACAATAATACATGATTTTATATTTGTCTAATATTTGTCTTTAGCAGAGAGCTTTATATTTTCATATGGTTTACTTTTATTATCTAACATCCTTTTGTTTCAACTGGAAGGACTCTCTTTAGCATTTCTGGTAGGGTATGTCTAGTGATGATGATCTCCCTAAGCTTTTATCTCAAAGAGTCTTAATTTCTCCTTCATTTTTGAAGTATGGTTTTGCCTAATATAGTATTCTTGGTTGGGAGTTTCTTTTAGTATTCTAAATATATCATCCCTCTCCCTCTGGCCTGCCAGACTTGTGAGAAATCTGTTTATAATCTTGTATATGTGTGAGTCACTTTTCTCCTGCAGCTTTCAACATTCTCCCTTTGTGTGTGACATTTTAATGTTTGATTATAATGTGTCTTGTGCATTTCTTTGGGTTTATCCTAGTTGGAGTATGTTGAACTTGTTGAATTTGTCCATTTTCTTCCTCAAATTTAAGAAGTTTGGGGCCATTATTTCTACATATTTCTCTCTGCCTTTTTGTCTGTGTTTCTTCTCATTCTATGACTCCCACAAAGTATATATTGGTTTTCTTGATGGTATCTTGTTAAGTCCCTTAGGCTCTCTTACTTTATTCTTTTTTTTTTCTTTTTGCTCGTTGTACTCTATAATACAAATGACTTGCCTTAAAGTTTGCTATATTTTTCTTCTTAGAGATTGAGTCTTTTGTTGAAATTCTTTAGTGAACTTTTAAATACAGTAATTGTATTCCTCAGCTTCAGAATTTCTGTTTGGTTCTTTTTAATAGCTTGCATCTTTTTGTTGATACTCTTATTTTGTTCACGCACTATTTCATAATTTGGTTTCGCTTTCTATGTTCTTTTGGCTCATTGAGCATCCTAAAGATGATTATTTTTCATTCTTTGTCAAGTAATTCATAAATCTCTGTTCCTTCAGAGTTGGTTTCTGGAGATTTATTTTGATCCTTTGATTGAGCCATGTTTCTTTATATGCTTTGTTATCTTTGTTGAGATTTGGGCATTTGAAAAAATAGCTACTAATTCCAGTCTTTATGGACTGGCTTATCAATCAGTCCAGCTAGAGATTCTGGAGCCTTGTAAACTTTTTCAGGCATGTGTTCTCTCTGGGCTTGTGTTTATAATTTCCCAGTTCAAGATGTTACCTTATTTCTTCTGAATAACATTGTAATATCAACTTGACTGGGCCATGGAGTGCATTGATATATGATCAAATATTACTCTAAATATTTTTAAGACAGTGTTTTTGAGGGAAATTAACATTTAAGTCAGTAAACTGAGTAAAGTAATTGATTTCTCTAATGTGGGTGGGCCTCATACATTAAGTTGAAAGCATGAATAGAACAAGAAACCTAACCTTCCCTCTATCTAATAAAAGAGAATTTCTCTGGCCTGACTGCCTTCCAATTGGGACATGGCTTTTTTACTCCCCTTGGATTCAGATTGAAACATTAGCTCTTCTTGGGTCTCCAGACTGCTGACCTTCAGACTGGAATAACACCCTCAGCTATCCTGGGTCTCCAGTTTGCCATCTGACCCTGTATATCTTGAAACAATTTCTTAATATATATATATTTCTGTTTCTCTGGAGAACCCTAATACAAGCCTGTAATCTCTTGCTCCCCCTTGTGTCTTTCTGTGGTATTGTAACATTTCTGGTGATGTAACAAGTGATACTGCTCATTTTTGTTCTCAGCAGTCCCAAAGTATATTACCATTCAAAGTATATTACCATTCCCTTCAGCCTTCTAAGTCAGGATATTCAGAAACCAGTCCCTTGGGAATTCCTTCAAAAGCCAGAATATTGGGCTCACTTTTCACTCTTCTCATTCCCTCCTGAGGGAGAAGCTGGGAGCTTTATCTCAGTCACATCACATTGTGCGTGTATGGGGCTCTGGAGAACAAGTGCAGTGGACTTTTCTAAACACTTTGATGCAGCTCTTCTTGGCTTTGTGCTCACTTGGTGTGCTACAACCTCTTACTTGGCAGCAGAAGGTCTCAAAAATATAATTTGGCCTGTATGTGATAGTAACATTGGTGTTTCCATGGGGGGAAAGTCCTGGGTATTTCTATTTTGCTATCTTTCTGATCTTACTCCCCAACTCATAGAGACTTCTGACAGTATAGAATCTACAGTGCCTCCCATACAACAAAACATTACTTTATACACAAAGATCCTGAAAATGTGACACATAATCAGAAGAGAAGATAGGTAGTAGAACTGGACATGCTACACTTGTTGGAATTAGCTCCAAGGTCCTTAAAACAGCAATTGTAAGCATGTTTAAGGGTGCAAAGCAAAAGGAAGACAAATGAAGAATCTCAACTGAAAAATGCAAACTATAAGAAGCAAATAAAAATTATAGAACTGAAAAATAAAATAACAAATGAAAAATTCACTAGCTGGGTTAACAAGAGCATAAAAAAAATCTCTGAACTTGAAGACAGAGCAATAGAAACTATTCAACTTTTTTTTAAAGAATACAACTATTGTAATATGTGGGATAATATCAAGGAATATCATATACAGGTAATTGGAGTTCCAGAAAGAGTATAAAGAAATTGAGGAAGAAAAATATGTAAAGAAATAATGATTAAATGTATTTAAAAATATTGACTGACAGATCCAAGAAGTTCAGTGAGTCCTCAAACAAAGCCCTAGTTGGCAGCCTGCCGACTGAAGAGTCCCGGGTTCGGTTCCAGTCAGGGGCACATGCCCAGGGTTGTGGGCTCAGTCCCCAGTTGAGGGCGTGCAGGAAGCAGCCGATCAGTGATTCTCTCTCATTATTGATGTTTCTCTCTCTCTCTCTCTCTCTCTCTCTCTCTATCTCTCTCTCTCTCTTTCTCCCTTTCTCTCTGAAATCAATATAAAATATATATATATACATACAGAAAAACTCAAACTAAGTACATACTTCTCAAATTTCTAAAAACCAAAGATAAAGAGAAAATATTCATTGTAATCAGACTCTATACACACATATACACACACGCACACACACACACACACACACACACACACACCTCAATAAAGCTGTTAAAGATAAACAAACAAAACTATTTATTTTAAATAATCTTTATTTTTGCCTTTCTCCCTGAAGGATCTTTTCACTGGCTAGAGATTCTAGATTTACAGTTACTTTCACTCAATTTCTTGGAAACTTTATTTTAGTCTTCTACCTTTCACTGTTTCTATCAATATATAGGCTAAAATAGTTATAGTTGGTCTTTCAAAAGGTAATCTTTCTCTTTCCTTGGGTCTCTGCAATGTTTACTTTAAAATTTTTTTTTACATGGTGTGTTTTTCATTTGAATATAGTTGGATACATTTATCTTGCTTGTAGTTAGCAGTGTGCTTTGAAACTAACTTGATGTTCTTTATCAATTGGAAATTTCTCCTGATTATATCTTCAAATATTGCCCTTGCCTCATTGCTTAATTTTCTGCTTCTAGGATTACAATTACATTTATGTTGCACATTTTCTGTTAATCTCTTGTGTCTCTGTTTTTTTCTGCATGTTCCACACTTTGGACTACCTGTAATATCTTAATTCTATATATTTTTCTACTGATCTATATTTTTCACCCATTATTTTCTTCCAAGTCTATTGTATTTCCATATAAATTTTACAATTTTCTTGACCATTGTTTTTAGGTTTTTAAAATAACATTTTTTAAAGTTAACATATGCATATATTAGAAAACTGAAAAACACAAGAATCAAAGAACAAAGTCATCCAAAACCACAAGAAGTTTACAGTCTGACATATCCCTCTAAGTCCCTGTGTATCTAAGCTTCCATTTTATGTAGTTAAGATTTTTATCCTCCCCACCCCCCCCAATCCTGCTAAACTTTTGTTTGGAATTGTGATTGGGAATCTATTACTTTGATCTAAGTTTTTCAATCCATGACTCTGGTAAATTCTCACTTTTTTAGGTCTTTAATTTCAGCAGCGTTTTACAACTTTCAGCAAAGATGTACTAGCCAAGTTTTATTAGGCTTATTTCTAAAGTTTTAGCTTGTTTGTTATTGCTGATTTCAAAAGAATTGTCATAATTTTACTTTTCAATTGTTTGATGATATCTATTAAGAAAACAATTGAGTTTTTTATATACCCTTATAACCTGTGACCTTGCTGAATTCATACATCAGTTCTCTTAGTTGTTTTGTAAATTCCCTGGGATTATCTCTGTAAACATTCATATTCAGCTGCAAATGGGAACAATTTTACTTCTTCCTTTCCACACTTTATACGTTTTTCTTGCCTTATTACAAAACACTAGTATTTACAGTCAGTATTGGAAACAAGCACTGAAGTGGGCATGTTTGTCTTGTTTTAATCTATAACTGAAGTACATTTGGGGAATTCATAGATATGTGGAAATTAAGTAGCACATTCTTAAATAGCCAATGAATCAGAGAAGAAATCACAAAACAAATTGGAAAATACTTTGAGGTAAATGAAAATGAAAGCACAACAAAAATTATAGGATGCAGCTAAAGCAGTTCTTAGAGAGAAATTTATAGTTGTAAACACTTATATTAAACAAGAAGAAATATCTTAAATCAATCTAATGTTTCATCTTTTTAAAGAACTAGAAAAAGCAGATATAATTAAACCCAAAGTAAGCAAAAGGAAAAAATAATAAAGATTATAAATAAAATAGAGAATAGAAAAAAAATAAAAATAAATGAAATAAAAAGTTAGTTTTTGAAAAGATCAATAAATTGACAAGTCTTTTAGTTAGAGTGACTAAGAAATAAAGAGATAAGACCCAAATTATTAAAGTCAGAAATGGCAGAGGAGGCATTACTACTGACTTTATAGGAATAAGTCTAATGATTTGAGAAATGAAGCTTGCATAAGTTCACTTCTGCCTTGGGCCTGTCAAGCTTAGGTAAGACCTGAGCTGACCTTTGAGGCAGACGTAATAATTGAGGTATTACAGATCAGTGTAATTTGTAATCAGTGCTCATCCAAGATCTTTTAAAAATTTTAAATAAGTTGATGTTATATAAAAATCTGGAGATTTCACATTTAAAAATTTCTGACTTTTCTAGAAAAATTGAAAGATTTGGCTGCCTACATTTCAACATGACCACCACTATATATAGCTGAGAAGTACTTTGACCTTTAAAGAAGACTTGCATTTCCAGTTGTTCACAGCCCTTGTTGCCTTATGCCTGGTCATTTGTCATTTCTCTCATTTACCTTTCAGCCCTTCCAAGCATTATATTTTCAATCTGTGTTTACAGACCTAGATCCATGACCCATGCAGCCAAATATTCAGTGTATGACAAAAACTCATTTTCTTAATATCATCCTCAAATGTTAGTTTTAGAGAATATTAGATCCAACCCTTTTTATTCTTCTTAGAGATGCATAAGCAAGGTAAGATGCAAGAACATAAAATGCTTTACTTAGGATCACATAGCTAGCTAGTAGTGTCAGAGCTAGAACCAGAACCTGGGCATGTCTGCAAATTCTTTCCTACTATATTCTGCCAACTTTATGTCTTACAAGTCTTTTTGACAACTATTTAAATTCTTTGAGCTATGAGTTCCATGTTTGTTCATCTCTGTGTAAAAATGCCTTTTTGTAAATTGTCTTAATTTGCCTTTTCTCAAGGATGGTGTGGGAGACTTCTTATTTTATCGACTTTGGCCATTTCTCTGCCAGCCCTTGTCTGTTGGAACTGAAACTTCCCTGTGGGGCTTGCCTTACCAGTGTCTAGAGGTCAGTCTGCTAGAGATTTATGCCTTAGGGAGACTCAAGGAATATATATATAAGGTTGCTCTCCACCCCCTTTGTGCCCTACCTGCAAGGAACACCTCACTTAAAGGGAAGATCCTTATCAGGAGAAAAAGACTCAGACCCAGAGCTGTTAATAGGTTCTACACCTCTTTCTATTGGGGTCTACTCTCCTGCTCTACCATTTCTTTTCGATGATTATTATAATGTTCAACTTTTCATTTTCAGGCCTTTGCACACAATTTTCTTTAATCCTCTTTATATTGATTTTTAAAATATATTTTTTACTTTTGCCTTTTTATCTTCCAATTCTTGCTCTTAATCCTTAATCTCCTATATTTATATGGGTTTTATCTAAAATTTTATTTCAGGGGTTTTTATCTTTTATCTCTTTTGCTTTTAGATTTTTAGACTTTAATCTCATTGACTTCTGGCCTTTTATAGTTTGTTTTAAATGTCATTTATTTTCTTTTATTATTTTTGACTGTTAATCTTTCATCTTTGTTGGCCTTTTCATTTTTATTTTAACCTGTATTTTATTCCTTTTTCTTTTTTCTCTCTTATTTGCCGTAGTATTTTAATATTACTCATGCTAACCTCTCATTCTTTCTTAATTATTAAAAATTGATTATATATTTTTCCATGATTAATTTTCTTATTGTGGCTGACAAGGAGTCTGGTCATAAGAGGTAGTAGCCACAGAGAAGACTTATACTAGAAATGGGAGAAATTAGAAACTTTTCTCTCTGTTCACCCTACCTTCACAGATCCCCTCTTACTAATACCATTTGCCCATCTTTCTCCTGGACTATTAGTCTTTTTTTTCTTTTCTTATTATTTCATAAGAGCATTTAGCGTATATTTACTATGTATTTCCTATAGCAGTTATTTTTCTCTGGGACCTGAATTTTAGGATGAGCGGTGCTCTTATGGGGTCCCACCTAGAATTAAAAGGAACAAGAAGAATGACTCCCTAGAAAACATTCTCTTATTAATATTTATTTATTTGTTTCAATGATTCCATCTTTAATGTAGAATTTATCATTTATGAAAATGTGGACAAAATGTTTTTAAAATTAATATAATCTTTTGGATGCAATATTATAAGAGAAGTAAATGATTCTAGTTTCTCTCTTGCTTGCTTGCTTTTGTTTTATTCTTGTTTTCATTCTCTCTTGTCTCACCTGTAAAAATGAGTATGAAAATGGCAACTCTATAAGCTTGCAATGAGAATTAAATGAGAAAAAACGTATATAAAATAAATAGTGTAATACATAAACTATAATAGCTTCTCAATGGGAATTTCCCTCTCTTTTTCTTCCTGGCCAATAAAAAATCATATCAAAAAATTGCATATATATTGATTAGAAGAATTAATTTAGAATCAGAAACTTCATAGCTTATAGAAATAATCAAAGCAGGTGCTTATTATTAAACACAAACTAGCTTATTGAAATGAAAGACAAACACACAGCAATTGATTTTGTCAATAGTTCTTTCTTCATTTTAATTTCTTTTACTGATGATCAATGTCCTTAGTAAGGATGATACCAGACCAGGCAGTATTTCTCTCTCCACAAGAAACCTTAAGAATCAAAGATCCAGTGTAGGAATATTCTTTTAAAAACAAATGCATTACTTTAAATTAAAAATTTCTCACAAAATATACCTATAAACTGATGATGGTGGTGTACATGGTGGCTTAGGGAAAAATTCCAGAGTGTTCCCCTTCCAGGGCCACCACTTTGCAGAATTTTCAGGGTATGTCCACCACACAAGTCATACTGTAAGTGGGACTACCGTGACCTGCATGTCTAATTTTGATGACCATCTATTGTGTCAAGTTACCCTCTCTACTTATCTCCATCCTCAGCATAATTAATTTTTCCCCAGAAAAAATAAACACAGTATCTTAATGTGTAGTCCAGCTGTGCCAGAGTCCATTACTTATTCTCAGACCAGGGGCTGAGAGAAGTGTGGTGAACCAAAACTTTAAAACTCTGTTGTGACCTACTGCTATTCAAAGCCTGTTTAAAACTCTGCATCTGAGGCTTCAGTGGAAAGTTTATTCTTACCCTTTCTATCAGTGTTTTCTTTGAACTTAAAATAGGACCATCTTCATTGTATCACAGGAAACGTGGTTGTCATCCAAATGTCTGTTTTGAAAACTATGGCCGGTTCACAGTGACCTGAGAAGTCCATCTAATCCTTTTCTTTAAGTCAAAATTAAATATAATTATACATTTCTTATCACCTTAAAATACCCTCAGGTTTTTAAATGGATGTAGGAAGAACCATGTTTGGAAGCATAGTTGCCATGAGGAGCGGGTACTGGATATGTCAAGCTAAGATCTCAGTGGCTACTTGGCAGAAAGTATTTAGTTTCTGTCTCACAAATCAAACTCAGTACTCCAACCTTTGAGAATCTGAAACTGCTTGCTAACCAGCTCTTTCATTGATCAGTTAAGCAAACTAGCAGACAAACAGAAAATCTTACAATCCAAATAAAATGCCATGGAAGATGTCTTGCCAGTGAATTCACTTTTACCAATACAATGGCAAAGTCTCATTTTACTAGACCCAGAATATGGTCTGTTCCAATGTTTCTCAAACTATGTCAGGACACATAATCTAGACAGTCCATATATTTTGTATGAGAATTTTTAAAAACTTTGTATTTATTTCAATGAAATAAAAAGATAATATTAAATAAGCCCCCAATAATCACAGTCTGGATTATCTGTATGATATCCTGATTAACCAAGGATATGTAGGGGAGCTCAGTGCCCATATTGGCAATTGTGTTAATGTCCTTGTGGCAGAATGCTAACTTGGAAACTCACACTGAGATATCCAGAAGTGGTAGAATCAGAAAACAAAAAGGGGTTAGATGACCAACCACCAATATGCAAATTTCCAAAGAAAATATTCAAGACTTGGTCATTGGTTTTGAATTCTTCATCTAGATAGAAGATAGCAAAGGATAGAAGGAATGGAGATTCAGTGAAATGATTTTGAGAATTTATTTGGAGGAAGCTGTGCTGTAAATCACACACACACACACACACACACACACCTTCACAAATGCAAAATGGAGGTGCTTCTTTCATCACCAAAAGCACTTCGAAGGATTGAGGGGGAGAGGCTGTAGTTGTTTATATAATTTAATTAAAATACGTGTGCAGAGTGGGCTGGTTCATGACTCACACCCAAGAGTCAACATTAGGGACCAAATGCACATTTCTTTTCCTTAAAAAGAACACAATATATTGCTCAAGCTGTAAAGTAATAGTATATTTCACATTTTGAAAGGACATCCTTTATTCTGTAAAAATGAAAGATTTATTACCTTATTACACAGTTTATCTAAAATATGTTCTTTCTTGATTGCAAATTTGGGCTTTGGGGGGTAAGGATTCTAATCAAGGAGCAAATAAATGCTGTTTTACTCATCACCACCTGGATGAGAATTGTTGTAGGACTAATGGAAGCAGGTTTAGTGCTTTTATCCACTTTTTATCCTGCTTCTGAGTCTATGCACAGATACCAGTTATGTATGGGCTCTGTTGATTAGCTTAAATAAATCCTTTTTCCCCTCTTTTTTTGGATACATGTAAACTTAATGTGACTGTAAGTGTCAGGGTTGATTGTTATTTTGATTAATCACATAGCAATTTTCACTTTAGCAGAGTGTTCTGTCCATTGTTCCTTTTAATTCAAAGCTTGACGTAGACCTGAAACTACTTTTGCCTGTGATAGAGACACACGTCTCCTCCAAGAGTGTAGAAAGATAAATGTTCTTTGATATGCAGAGTCATGATTTTATCATCATGAACCAGCTGTGCTCCTAATAAATAACCAACCTGGCTCTGTAATTACTGCCCAGAAAAAGAAGGGATTCAGATCAAATATTTTAATACCAAAGACATAGTTTTGGGAGGATGAGACTTACTCTAGCATTTAACTGTTTTCTAGCCAATACTTCTATATGGCAAGTTTTAACTTCAGTTATGTTATATTATATTTTGAGACTGGTTTATTTTGGAGGATATATCAGAATGCATAATTTAAATATTCTCTGGTTTTCCTGAAAGTTATCATTTTAATTGTACAGGTAGGTATCTGATATCTTATATGTGTTCCAGGCTAACACTATGTTGGCTATACTCTGTAGTGTGGAATTTGGAGGCTTCACTACCTTTTCTTGTGTATTCTAAATAAGCAATACAACCTTTTGAGTGGCTGCTTGGCTAATGTAAAGATCCTTTCTCGGCTCAGAAGCTGAATGATATATGTTTGTCAGTCTCTACATTTTTCATAAGAGACAATGAGCCCTGCTCCATTTGGTTTGGTTGTTAAAATATACATTTCCACATTTACTTCGAAGAACTTCAGCCCAAGTCTTGACAGCAAGCACTATTGCTTTGTCAAGCCTTGTTACCTTATTCTGGAAGTAGCAACTTTCTTCATTACAAAATTCCTGACCCTCCCTGTTATGGACTGGACATTTGTGCCAACTCCCCCAAATTTATATGTTGAAATCCTAACCTCCAGTGTGGCTGTATTTGGAGATGAAGCCTCTAAGGAAGTAATTAAGGTTAAATGAGGTCATAGGTGGGATCTTTCTGATTCGGTAGTTGCCAAGGGTAAGGATTTAGGCTGAGGGAAAGAAGCTGGTTTGAGAGAATGAAGTTAATATTCTAAGAAGCAGAGATGAGAGAGGAAGGGAGTACTGATTGTGGTCAAGGCCTTGGTTCCAGTTGTTTCTGAAGCCCACCTGCACCTCTTTTCTTCTGATAATTCCATGGTGAAGTTATTAATTCCTTTTAGCTTAAGCCAGATAAATTGGGTCTGTGTCACTTTCAACTTTAAGTCCTGCCTAATACAGGGAGCATGATTTCAAAGTTTAATACTATTTAAGACTCAAACATTTGATAGAACAAGCAAAATATCTGATGGATATGCAATCCATTCATCTTCCAATAAAACTGCTTTCATAAAATTGTGCTGCAGCCTCCCGTATTAATGCATGATAGTAGAAGCATCAATAACTCTATAACACTGTTATAATTATCTTAAGGATCTTAGGGGAAGTTGTTCATGACAATGTCCTCTTTCCAAAGAGGAATGAGGTAAATGTATTTCTAGTTAGAGGCATTAGGACTATTTTTGAGGGATAACATCATGCTCTAGTGAAAGGAGCATAGAATTGAATTAAAATCCTGACAGTTCAAGTCAAGCTCTGCTACTTAAAAAAGCTGTGAGTACTTGCAAAAAGTAAGTACATTTGGAAAGTACGTAATGATAACGCATGTGCCATGAACCTCACATTCATAAATTAGGAACCATAATTCATAAATCATAAATGTGATTCAATAATTCCATTCTTTTTTAAAAATATTTTTATTGATTTTTTACAGAGAGGAAGGGAGAGGGATAGAGAATTAGAAACATCAATCAGCTGCCACCTGCACACCCCCTACTGGGGATGTGCCTGCAACCAAGGTACATGCTCTTGACCGGAATCGAACCTGCGACCCTTCAGTCTGCAGGCCAACGCTCTATCCACTGAGCCAAACTGGTTAGGGCTCCATTCTTATTTTTAACAGATATTCTTGATTTTAGGGAGGAAGGAAGAGGGAGAGAGAGATAGAAACATCAATGATGAGAGAGAATCACTGATTGGCTATATCCTGCACGCTCCCTCCTGGGGAATCAAGCCCGCAACCCAGGCATGTGCCCTTGGCCAGAATCGAACCTGGGACCCTTCAGTCCGCAGGCCGACGCTCTGTCCATTGAGCCAAACCAGCTAGGGCATCTTGTTTAACTTTTTTTTCTTGCTGCACTAGAGCTCTGAATATTGCTGTTTGGAGAAATCTGTTCCTTGACAAAAGCAGTATGTCGTGGGTAAAAAGACATGAGGTCAGCAGTTTGATTGGCCTGGATGATAGAGATCTTGTATCTGACATCTATCTCTAACCCTGGGATTCTGGGTCCTTTGTGCAGATAAAAACCAAGGTCAGGCAAGGATTTGATTTTTTATAGCGGAATCATTTGATTTGGCTCATCCAAGGGTTTATTTGGTCATTAGCATGTTATCTGCTTCTATTTTAAATCTATTTTTATTCAAATTTTGGATTTCCCCCTTCAGAGTTGTGTGTGTGTGTGTGTGTGTGTGTGTGTGTGTGGTGTGTGTATGTGTGTGAGAGAGACAGAGACAGAGAGATAAACAGAGGGAGATGAATTTAGTTTTTTCCTTCTGATAAATGTTCAATAAATAAATTATAAAATATAGAAAAAATATTCATACAAAATGAAATTTACCTAATTTTTCTCCCATGCAGAAACACTGTCAGCTATAAATTTCTTTTCTGTATTTAATATATTTATGTAATTGAGCTTATGCATATATATAATTCTGCATCCTGGCTTTTAAAAATAACATCACATCTTGATAATTTCCCTAAGTCATTGAAATTTTTTATAAATATAGCTAATGGCATGTAATAATCTATAATCTAGATTGTCTTTTATATATTTCATCATTATCCCATTTTTAGATATTTAGGTAAATTCAGATCTTTTGCTCTTATAAATAATGCTATGATTACTGTTTTTGTTCATAAAAGTCAGTACTCTTTTTTTGCCCCCACACGCCAGGCCTTCAGCGCCCTATTGTCTGTGTCCATGGGTTATGCATATGTGCATACAAGGTCTTTGGTTGATTACCTCCCACCCACCCACCCTCCCCAGCCTTCCCTCTGAGATTCCACACTCTGTTCATGCTTTCATGTCCCTGGATCCACTCCATTCAACAGTTTATTTTGTTAAAAGTCAGTACTCTTAAAAAGAACTTCCCATTTATTTGTGGCACTTGTTTTATCATATTAGGAGTCTCTACTTACTAACTGGTTAATTCTGAAGATTATGTGTAAATCCATTTATTTTTAAGTCCAAAGAGACCAGCAAGAACTAGTGTCATCTGTTGGTGGTAGGCAAAGGTGAAGGACGTTGGCCTGGCTTGTGTTTTTCTTATTTATTTCTGATTGGATCGCTAAGATAAGCATGCGAGCTTCTGTGCTAAATTCTCAGATATTGATTTTTTTTCACAGAGCTATCAATTTATTTAAATGTATATCTTATTTTTTTTCAATCAACATGTTCTGATTATATAGATAAAACATTTGTTGCAAAAATATGGAAAACAGGAAATTCTGAACAATAAAGTTGATGTTAAAATGATCTGTAACTGTATTGTGCTTAACCTTTTGTTGTATTTTTAGTTCCATGTGTGTATTTGTACTTTTCCCTCATATAATCAAGCTTACACTATATATGCATTTTGTTTATGGAAGTCATCCTAGAGTGACCAGTGCTGGTGGCACCATTTCACATCTGGGTGTATGAGTTACTCTGCAGTTTCCTGTGGACCATTTCTTGCATTGTGTCCTCTTGCTTTGCCCAGTTTTATAATTACATAGCAATAATAATAAAGTAGTTGGTGCATAAAGTATATTTTGTGGTCTGTGGAAAAGGCAGACATAAGGTTAAACTCCATCTTGTGTTTATTAACTCAGAGACCTTGTGCAAAGGAGCCTTCATTTCTAGACCTATAAAAGAGAATCAATAATAATCAAATGGAATAATGGGCATAAAAAGCAAAATGTGGCCTATTAAGTACTGTATCATTGTTGGCTAAGAAGTAAAAGATTTTTTTAAAGTGGAAAATTGTAGGAGGAGTACCTGGAAACAAATATCAGTATACTCTTAGCTACAAAAGCCACAAATTCAATACTCTGTCCCATTAGGGCACAATGTTCGAGTGTTGCAGTATATAGCTCATCTTTTAGATCTTGCCCACTTTCAGGCCTGGTTTAGAGTCCTGTGGAACATTTATCTTTTTAAGCAGCAGCAGTGAATTTTTATAGTGTACATTTGCTCATTCATTCATTTACTTGTTTACTTAGTCAATAAAATATTAGGAGTACCATACTGTGTCAGGTACTATGCACAACTCTAGTGATAAGATGTAAGTAAGGCAACAGAATTGATCTTAAAATGCACACAGTGTGGGAAAGGGGAGTAAGCACGATCGTATGTCCATAGTACAAACACCTTACTGAGGGAACAAAGATCAGGCATGCGTGGACAAGAAAGAGGGAATAGTGGGTGAGCCTAGAGCCGTGCAGGGATTTTGTAGGAAATAAGGGAAGTCTGGGTATGTGGTGAATGTGTCTTTGTTTGCCCAGCAAGCAACTCACTGAACTCTTTCCCATTCTTAGTCCAGGTCATTTAAATAGAGCTACCCCATCTCCTGCCTTGAGTGACAATAAACATGTCTTTGATTACTAAAAATGGGAGCCTTGGCCAGTTTAGAGTGCCGACCCACAGACTGAAGGGTTGCAGGTTGGAATCCGGTCAAGGGCACATGCCTCTGTTGCAGGCTCAATCCCGGCCCCTGTCAGGGTGCATCAACCAATCGATGTATCTCTCTTACATTAATATTTCTCTCTGTGTGTCTCTCCCCCTCCCCTCTACTCTTTCTAAAAATGAATGGAGAAAATATCTTGGAGTGAGGATTAACAACAACAACAAAAATAAATAAAATGGGAAAATTGTATTATTTAATAAGTAAGTTGTTGAATTGACAAACCTTTCAAAATATGAGATTTATGGGAAAAATTCAATAAATGGAACTCCTGGCTTTGACAAAGTTTGGAAAGCACTAGCTTGTATGATAAGGAACATGCTTCTTACTCTAATATTTAATTCAGTATCATTTGAATCAGGTCCTGGATGCAGTCTTAGCAGCAACATGAGATATCTTACTGGAGGAAGAGGGAGCATAAAGCCATATTATGTACATAATTGGAATATTTGCTCTTGTGTGAAAGAGTCTTTAAAAATAGTAGGCCATCCAATAGAACCTGTGTTCTCAAAGGTTACACATTTATTTCGTCAACTGTTTAAATAATTTGGGTTATTAATTTGGCTAATTCTTTTTCTTCTAATATCTGTGTCATGGGGTATATTTATTTAGTCTTTGCTTTATTTTTGGAGGTGGTCAACTGGTGAATATTTTATTGAAAGTTTAATAAGGAAGGAAACAATAGAGGGTGGGACAAAATATAGGTTTACATTTGTGAGAATGGGAAACACAGTTTATTCTTGTATTGCTATTTGTTAATTATTATATTATTTTCTATATGAACAGCTGTAAACCTACTATTGTCCCCCACCCTGTATTCCTTATGAATATTTCTGGATATCCTTAGAATGGTATTGACTATTCTTAAAAACCCTGATTCTAACAACTGTGAAATAGGGAAATTGCTAAATTGTGGAAGCTCTTTGGTGTTTTGATGCAATCTTGGAAGCAAACAACATTGAGCGATGCTTTTTTGCTACGTTCTTACTTTGTCATCTACATTAAAGTGTAAAGCCCATTTCACAAGCCAGAAAATGGTGAGAATAGTGGCAAAAATAGCATCAGCAGGTCCAGTTGTTAATGGAAAAAAGGATTTTGAAGCACAGAGTGCAGACTGGGTGGGAGCTCACAATGGGTTAGAATTAGGAGGAAGGAACATCCGGCCCAGAAGGCTTACTTTGTCATTAATGATGAAAGTATTAATGTCATCATTGTCACTGCTCTTGCCCTGGTTATTAATCTCAGGGTTTTTCAATTGTCTGGTGATGAGAAAATAAGCCAAGTGATTTTTTGTGTGTGGAACTGAACATATGACTTAGTTTAGAGCAACCATTCCTAATACCATCAATTTGAAATCTAGATGAAATATTTTTTTTTAGGCATCTGACCCAGCAGCTACATGGCAATAAAAGTGCTTTAGCTGAGAGATGTTTGAAACTAGAAAAAAAATGAATTTATAGGTACAAAAAAAAATACTTTGTTACAGATTTTGGTAAGGGAAAGAGATTCTCTGTGTTTCTGAGTCACACTATTTTTGCTGATTGCTTTTTAAAAGGAAAAAGTAGGACATTCTAGTTTGACACAACAGAGATGAAATCAGCTTGATCCAGCTGTCTGAACATCAGAAATGATTGCAGCTGGCTAATCTCTAATTATAGAATCTCTATTATTGGTGATGTAAGTGGCTGAATCCGTGGTTTGACTTCTATGATCCCTGGCTTTATGAAAAGCTAGGATTTTTAGATATTTTTTTCCTTTGCATAATAAACTAAACAAATTTAAATGAAGTCTTGGAGCAAATATAATTAAGGAGCTGCAGGTGATATTTTTGTTCCTTTTGCTGACCAGAATATGCCCTAACTATGACTTTGGATGAAGCTATTAAGTTCTGTTTCCATGGGATTCAGTCCAGGGCCTTCAGCTCTGACGTCCTAAGAAATCTGGAGAGGCCAAGGTCAACATCAGCAATTCTGAGTTTCAGAGGAAGTTTATTTCTCTAATGGTTTGTGTTTAGAGAAGATTTCAGATAGAATTATTGCATTTCAACTTTACTCTGAACACTTCGTTGATCATTTGCTTTTCTTGCTCTCACACCACTGATTCTGACTGTTTTTGTAGAGTGGTTTAGAGAGAAACAGGGACAAGGTTGAATCCATGTAAGTTATCAGTGTTGATGTACAGGCATACCTTGGAGAATGTACGGGTTCAGTTCCAGACCACTGCAAAAAAGCAAATATCACAATAAAGTGAGTCACATGAATTTTTTGGTGTTCTATTGCATGTAAATGTTACGTTTATACTATACTGTAGTCTGTTAAGCGTGCATTAGCATTATGTCTAAAAAACAATGTACCTGCCTTAATGAAAAAATACTTTATTGCTAAGAAATGCTAACCATCATCTAAGCCTTCAGCAAATCGTTATCTTTTAATTGGTGGAGGGTCCTGCCTCAGTGTTGATGAAAACACATTATCTGTGAAACGCAATAAAGGGAAGAGCAATACCATGAGTTATGCCTGTATTAGTCTACTTGGGTTGCTATAACAAGATATCATAGACTGAGTGGCTTAAACAACATTTATTTCTCACCAGTCTGGAGGCTTGGAATCCCAAGATCAAGATGCTGGCAGATTCCATTTTCCTGGCTTGCAGACAACCATCTTCTCTCTGTCTTCACATGGTGGAGAAAGGGCAAGCTCTCTGTTCTCTTCTTATAGGGGTATTAATCCCATCACAAAGACCCCACCCTTATGACTTCTTCTAAACCTAGTTACTTCCAAAGGCCTCACCTCCAAATACCATCACATTGGGTATTCAGGCTTCAACATATGAATTTGGGGTGGGTGGGACACCAACATTCAACCCATAATAGGAAAACTTTGGTTAGCTGGGACTTAACCAACTATAATCCTCAACTTGTCACTTTAAGAGAAGGAGATACATCACATATTGTTTTGGTTAAAGGGATCTCAAACTATCCCAGGATGGTCAGCTACCCAGCTTCCCATGTTTGGTATCTCATGATAAATGGTGGCAATGCTGCTCAAAACACTGAAAAATCTTTAGATCCTTCAGATTTAATATGCAATAGAGTTGGCCTTTCATACTCACATGTTCCACATCTGAGAATTTAAGCAACAACACATAAAAATATTTTTTAAAAAACAATGTTTATGTTGTTGCTGATATACATTACGTATTTAGACCTATGATAATTGTTTATACTGAACATACACAGACATTTTTTTCTGGTCCTTCTTTCCTAAACAATACCATCTAACAAATATTTACATAGTATATATATTGTGTTAGTAATCTAGAGATGACTTAAAGTATAGGAGAGGATGTGCATAGGTTATATGCAAATACTACATCATTTTATGTAAGGGACTTGAGCATCATCAGATTTTGGGATCCCCAGAGGAGGGGTGGTAGGCTAATTGAAAATTTGTAATTTGAGTGGTTCATATTTTATATATAAAGCCACAAAGATTTAAAAGATTAGAACTAACATGACAACCTAAGCAGGATAGAGAGAATTATTCTCTAGAAGTAAGTTTGTTGCAATTTAAAATGAAAAAGTAAATACTTTTTCTTCAATATAAAAAAGAAAGAAAACAGAGCCTAAGGCAATGGTTAAAGTACTGAAATTTTATTTGGGAGCTATAAGCCTGGGGTGGCAAGGGCGAGGAAGAAGGGAAGTAAGTAAAAAAGAATGATGTGAAGCCCTGGCTGGTGTGGCTTAGTTGGTTGGGGCACTGAGAGGCCGCTGGTTCAATTCCCAGTCACGGCACATGCCCGGGTTGCAGGCTCAATCCTCAGTAGGGGGCAAAAAACCCACAATCTGCGCGCGCGCGCGCACACACACACACACACACACACAGAAAGAAAGATGTGAAGATGTGTGATGCAACACATTTCCATGCTGGCTACCATGTCCCAGTGAGCCACAAAGAGAAACGGCAGGTCATTTAGGAGGCATGCTGACTTAGCATGAGGGCTCTCTAAAGGGCTGCGAGAACATGCACCTCCACATTGTCCATGGAAGTGGAAAAGGAGGGCAGGTGGATCTGTCTGGCTCCCTCCCATGCCCCATTTCCCACAGGTCAGTTTTTCTCTGGAGGGATTTCACTCCCCCACGCTTCTGGACAGTGCCATTAGTCCCCTTAGCAGCTTAGGAAGCCAGTGTGTGGCATTTGTGTCCTGAAGGACCAGGGTGATTGGCATGAAGGAGATGAGGGCCATGGAGGCCTGAGAATTTAACTCACACCTTCCGTCTTGGGGACTTTAGTGAAGGTGGCAGCCACGGTGTGTCCAGGAAGTGACTGTTGCCTTATCATAAGCAGGGGGAAGTCAGCCAATTAGAGTTGGCTTGTAAGGATCACTGTGAAACAACATCCTACTGTCCAATTTGCCATGTGAAAATTTAGAAAAAGGAAGAAGATAAATCATGGAAATGACTATTTTTTTAGGAAAATAGACCTATTCAGAAACATTTAGGGGGAAAGGGTTGGTTTAGTCAGGGTTTTCCATAGAAACAGAACCAATAGGAAATATACACACAGATAAACACACATGTGATATCTGTATATATTACATATACATGTAAAGGGATTTATTATAAGGAATTGGCTCACGTGATCATGGAGGCTGATAAATCCAAAATCTGCAAGTGTGCTGGTGGAGCAGGAATCAGGCAGGCAGAGCTCATGTTATAGATAAAGTCTGAAGGAAGTTGGATAGGAAATTCTCTCTTACCTGTGAGAGGATCTGACTTTTTGTTTTATTTAGACCTTCAACTGATTGAATGAGGCCCACCCACGTTATAGAGGGCCTCTGCTTACACTACCGATTAAAATGCTAATTTAATCTAATGTTAAAGTCCACCAATTTGAATATTAATCTCATCCAAAAACATCCTCTCAAAAATAATTGGAATATTGTTTGGCCAAATATCAGGGCATCCTGTGGCCCAGTCAAGTTGACACATAAAATTAACCATCACAAGGGTCTATCCATCTTACTAGAATATTCTGTGAAAGAGTAGGAAAGTATTAAAGCTAAGGAGTTCTGAATTCAAGCCCAGGCTCTGTCAGTTATTAGCTTTTTGACCCTGGGTAAGTCAATTTATGTCTTTGGATCTTGGGCTCCTCATCTATAAACCATGGGGGTTAGATGTCTGAGGACTTTGCAGCTATAAAATTTGCTGATTATATAATTCTTAAAACACATCCACCAATGGTGTATTATAAGCGATGAGAGGACATACATAAGAAATCTTTGTAAACTTGCAGCAAGGTGGATTTATATCAGATATATGGGACTACCTCTTGATTTACTGACGGGGATAAGAGAGACTGAAAAATGATTTACTGGAGAAGTTTAGGGAGACACTGATACCCTACCTTCCACATACTTTTTAATTTAAAGCAGGGCATTTCAACATGTCACTATAATTTCTGATGAGTAATTCCATAAATTGTATATTTTATGTTTAAATATTGCTGTCTTAAATATTATTTGACATTTTATTTTATTTTAAATCTTTATTGTTGAAAGTATTACGTATGTCTCCCCTGTTCCCCCATTGACCTCTTCTAGCAATGCCTTATCTCCTATAAATAACTGCTTAGAGCAAAGAAATGTACCTGCTACAAACAATTAAATGAAGTATCAGAGAAGAAATTGGGGAAATAGATCTGGAAAAGTCAATTGTTGGAACATTAAGCAAAATGCAATTTTCCTATCCTGTTCAGTCTTTTGTGGCTACCCTGTAAGACCAATGGCATTTAGCTTGCCTGTTCTTTTGCTGGGTTCTTTGTGATGATTCTCTTAGTACTTTTGTTTCTCTGCCTCATATGCTTTTTATCACATTGCCTTTGTGTGAGAGTAAATATGTTTGCACACAGTATCTAGCCCTAAATGTACTCAACTCTGCCAGGTATGGACATAGAGAGTACATCTTCTCAGATAATGATCATCAGGTCTGAGTATATGCGATAATTATAATTAAATTATGCCTTCTATTACATACATGTATGAATAATAAGTATTATTACTATTCCAAATTGGCTTTTGTTATTCCAGTGCAAGAGTATATGACGATAGGTTTGGTAACTTTGGTATAAAGTAGTAAACTTGAGAAGTAGGAAATATTTGGTCATTTGGGTGCAAAATATTCCTATGATTTTTTTTTTATTCCAAATATTCCTTCTCAAAGCAGTTTAATCATGGATCAGTTGATTTGCTATCATGCTCTAGGAAGTCCTCTCCCTCTTCATACATAGGTGGTGTCCAGAGCCTTTTCTCTCCTTAGCCAGTTAGTTTCTAATTGTAACTGAAATGTGTGTGGCAGCCATATTTCACAATGGGAACAGAAAAACGAAGCAAGTCAAATAAAGAGACTGACTAGAAAGGGAGGGGAAGGAAGGGCAGGAGAGGGAGAGGAAGAAAGAGGCCAGGAGGAGGAGGAGGAGGGGAAAGGAGGGAAGAAGAGGAAGAGGAGGAGGAGGAGGGGAGAAAACATACTCAGCAGTGAGGAAAACAAATGAGAAATGGCAAAAGAGCACAAGGCAACTCTTAGTTCATGACCTTGTTGCAAAATGATAAGTAGTTTATTAGTTAAATCCAGCCGTAGAAACATTTTGTTTGATCTGTGCAATTAAAAAATAATTTCCAACTGAAATTTTATATTAAAATGTTCATATTCCTAACTTTAAAAAAAGCATAAGACCTGGTAATCTTTGACCCACATTCTCTGCTGGCAACAAGGGGCTGCAGCTGAGCAATAGGTTTCTCCTCCAGACAGAGCATGAACTCTGTCAAGTTCATCCCCCCCCCCCCCCCCCCCCCCCCCTCATATCTTCTTCCCATTTGCTTCACTGACTTATACCTTCCTGGCCTCTGGGTTTTTCAATTGAAGACTCTTGTAAGGGTCTCTTCTATTGTCTAATCACCTTTAAATATTTATTCTCTTCAGTCTACTTGAAACATCATGAGTGCCAATGATTAACTGTGATTAATGATTAAAGATATTGCTGGAAACAGGCCTGCTTCTAACATCAGAGGGAACTGGAGCAAGAATACAGATATTTAAAATTAATAAAGCAAGTTATTAACAAATAAGTAAATTCATTCTGTCTTTGCACTGTGGCAAATATATCTTCATAATAACTAATCAAGAATATCCTTTAACTTATAGTTTTAATAGAATTAAATCTGGCAAAATGCCAAAGATGATTGAACTTAATTATTTTTGCACATATGGTTGCTCTTTGAATGAGCTAGTGATGTTTGGAAGAGGAGTAAAATTAAGATGTGCGTAAATTATAAATTATTTTGTTTATTTCATAAAAGTTGTGTTTCTGGTCTTCAACAAAATAAATGCTTATATTGTTATAATCAAGATTTGCAAATAATTTGTGGTCTATTCTCAGCAATGTCTTAGTCATTTTTAGTCATTGAGGGTTTAAGATAATTAAAAAAAATTTTTTATTGATTTAGGAGAGGAAGGGAGAGGGAGAGAAACATAGACACATCAGTGATGAGAGAGGGTCATTGATCGGCTGCCTCCTGCACACCGCACACTGAGTACTGAGCCTGCAACCTGGGCATGTGCCCTGAGAGGGAATCAAACTGTGACCTCCTGGTCATAGGTCAATGCTCAACAACTGAGTCACACTGGCCGGGCCTAAGATAGTTTTAATTAATTTCATTTCAGAGAAATTTCATTCTCCTAAAACAATAGCAATTGGGATTATAAAAAATGCTAAAATCAATTATTTTGATTTGGAAATAATTATAAACTTTACATAGCATATCAAAGTCACGGATTTGCATATCATGTTCAAACATAGGATTAGGGTTGTGTATGGTAAAATATGATCATAATAAGTATTACAAAATAGTGTAATTTCATTATATAAATCTATAAGACTTAGTTCTTTTACCCTATTTTAAAACAATTTTATATTCATACAGTAAAAGAAAGAATTGCTATCATGTCTCAACCATGTATGTCTTTAGATATAGGGGTGTGAATATGTATGTGTGTCTGATTCATGGTTAATCTACCAAAAAAAGGACAATGTTATATGGTTCAGCCTGATACATATTTAAGTTACATAAATTGTTTCATACTGTACAATATTCCTTAGCTGCCAATACCTTACTAATTTGTAAGTGTCTCTGGAATTACAACTAGGAAAGAAGAGGCAAAAATGATTGCTCAGCACTACTGAGAAATACGTACTTTGTTATGCAAGTCTAGTACATTTGGGAGGAAGGATTGACAAGTTAACTAATGCGTCTTTTCTCCTACTCAAGCTATCCTGTCATTCAAATCCTCCCAGTACTCTGGAATAATGTCTGTGGAAAAACACGCAAACTACCAGGGTACATAGACACAGTTACTTTTCTTTTTGAGAATATTAGGCAAGAAATGTGGAGGAGTGTTGTCCTGGGCTTGGAGCGGTATCAGTGGCAGGAAATGTTTATGTTAACTGTTGCTCATATTCAGTCATTGCTGAGTGCCAGGTCCCCAAGGACCCACATGTGTTCACTAACAGTACTTTAAGGCATGGGCCCAGCACAGAGCTTCTTCTTGCCTAATTCTTAGGGTGACACTGGCTGTCACATTCATATCCTGAAGCATGGCTCTAGTCAGACCAACATTCCACTCAGAAGTCTTGACAGATGCACAGAATACAGTCAAACTATGGCATTGGGGCCCTAGAAGCTCACCAGAACCTCCTGCACTTCCCTCCTACTCTTGGCCTCTAACAGTCTCCTCAAAGGCAGATATTATAATTAAAACAAACAATAAATTCTAGCCCAGCCAGTGTTGCTCAGCGGTTGAGTGTCCACCTATGAACCAGGAGGTCATGGTTCGATTCCTGGTTGGGGCATATGCCTGGGTTGTGGGTTCAATCCCCAGTAAGGGGCATGCAGGAGGCAGACAATCAATGATTCCCTCTCATCATTGATATTTTTATCTCTCTCCCCCTCTCCCTCTCTGAAATCAATAAAATATATATATTTTTAAAAACCCAATAAATTCTAGATGCCAGCCTTAAAAGCTTGCAAGATTGTTTATAATAGAATTTAAAAATTAAAAACATTAAGGTATTAGATGTTAAGCAATTTCTTCAAGATTCCCATCCAGATCTGGCTCCAAAGGTGGGGATTTTTCCACCAAGGCAGGCTTTTCTCAGAAACCCAGAGATACCTTTTTCCTTCTGCACAGCCCCTCCTTGCCCTGCATTTAAAACGTGTTCGGTTATGTTTGTAGCCTAACTATACCTATGTTTTCACCAGAACCGTAAAGGAATAGATGTACAAAGTCACGATACATTTTCTTCAGGCAGTTTTTTCCTTCAGAAGAATGGCTTAATTTACTAAAAAGGAGCTGACTTCACCCAGCACTTTCCCCACAAAGCCCACATTGAATGTGTACTTACTTGCCGATTCTCTCTTCTGTTATCGTGGTTTAAACTGGCTGTTGTTGCTGTTTAAAGCTCTTTGAAATTTTAAATCGTGCTGGTCACTTTTTATTCCAGAGTGTGATAGTGAATGCTTAGCATGAGAGTTATTTCCTTGGCTTTCCTGGTAAAGCTAAGAACAGAACAACTGATTTATTTTAAATTGTGTGTATATGAGGGTTTTGTTGATTAGAGACTTTACCTAATTACAGCCTGAGTATGTGAGCTGGATACCATTTGACAACTTTAAAAAGTAAGCAATAGTTTAAAATACTCTAGCAAATAACAATAATAAAAGTGAGCAGGGGCTAGATGACTCAAAAGATATACACCCATAGAACTTACTGTGTGTTTTAATATGACTACTACCCAGCCTCTTTACCAGCATAACTACGTTATTCCACTGCCTTCAACAATTTGATTTCACTACTCCAGGATACCCTTGTGCAGGGAGTAAAAGTGGCAAATACGTTTATTGTTTCAGGAATTTCCCATAAAGCCCATCAAAATGAACATCAAACTATTCAACTCCTTAACAGATAGCATCAGGTCACTGTTTATGCCCCCAAGACTCTTTGGACCCTTCACCTCAAAGTCTTCATCTTGCTATAGCAATGGATCATAACTTATTATATCATTGCCCTTACTTATTCCTAATCATACTCCCTTCCCATCGAGTGACCCGCCTTAAACCAGACTCCACGATTTCATAAACATCCCAACTTTGCCATCTTTACTTAAGATTCTGGCAAGGTAGTATTCTCCCTTATTAGGTAAGAATAAACTCAGCTTTGTCTTATCAAAAGGCCATATTGATGATATTTGGGGGGAGTCGTGTTTGGCAAACAAACAAACAAACATGGCTGAATACTGATAATTGGTGAAGCTGGGTGATAGGCATATGGTTTTATAATATTAGTCTCTCTACTTTTGTATTTGTTGGAAAAGTTAAAAAAAAAAAAAAGCTAAAATCCTTGAGTTAAAACCTAGCCTGGGCTAGAGGCCAAGGACAGGAGCTGCTGAGTGAGTGATGAGAGCTCAAGACAGTGTGATAAGGAGACTGGAAAATGTGGTACCAGCTTCCTATAGCCCTGTGGCATAGTCTCCATCAATTTGAGGAGTGTGAACATAAAATTCCCAACCCAATTCTTGACAGTCTGCAGCACAACAAAGCATTCCTGCCCACTCAGTGGTACCAGCCAGACTTCGGGCTGTAACACTGTTCTTATGAGCAGATGATCCACTGTGGTGGTGTTCACTCTAGAGCTTGGAGAGTGTGAAGTGAGCCTTCCTCCACTGTGTTATTTCTCATGATGGTAGAAAGAGGGTGGATAACAAACAGATAAGACAAGGGGATCCTTAGGTCATGAAATAACGTAGGAGCCATGCAGTGGGGGGAATCCCGGGACCTGACTGGAAATCCAGACACCCCCATTAGCTCTTAATATTCACAGATGTTTTGCCTGTCATTTCTTTCCTCACTTCCTTTGATCATCTTTAGTGTTCTCCTTCTGAGCCTTCTCCCTGACCCAGTAGTTTTCCTCTACTTGTACTCCCAGACCTTCAGTGATTATAATGGGGGTTGGGTGGGAGGGAAATGTCATTTTAGTCCCTTTGACTTCCTCCCAGATAAACTTCATGATTGGTAGAGTCATAGGTAGGCAGGCTAGCCCACAGAAGCCAATTTACCCGTAATGTAGCAGAAATTCAAGTCACTTTCAGTGGAAAACTGAGGCAAACAGTATGAGACAGTCCCATTCTATTTCCAAAAATAGAAAGCAATTTTCTAAATGGGTGATTGGGGCTTCTTAGAAATTCATAAGTAGAACCCATAAGTCAACATTCTATAAAATGAGCCAATCTATGTTTATTAGTATTGTAATACCATTAACTCAAATTCTTAACCATTGGCCAATCCTTTACCACTTTAATTAGTCGTTTATTATGTTGATGTGATCACTGCCAAGATAGAGTTTTAACTTCTATGTTTTCCCCCTATATATAGATTTTCTCTTTTTTCTTTTGTTTTCTTTTCCTTCTCTCCCTCCTTTCCACCCTCCCTCTTTCTTTCCCTCCATTCTTTTCTTATAAAAATAGGCCATGCAACTTTATTTCTACATTTCCCCCAAATACAGAATTTTAAGGCCACTCACCACACGAGGTCAAATGTGTTAATGGTAGAACTGAGGCAGCTTCCAGGCTCCAGAATTCCCCGTCTGTACTTTTTCTTGTATTGTGCTGTTCTCTAGGCTTTTGAGATTTCAGCATTTTAGTTATTAGATGAAAAGATCTAATGGGTTATATACATTTTATAATTTATCTTTCTTTGAAAACTGATTCTGGATATCCTATTTTTTTCTCTCTAAATTGACCATTTTTGATGAGTTTTGTGGTAGTAATGCATGTCCTATTAGTTCTAGGACTTGGTATTTACTATTTTGGTTGAAAGTTACAATGTCATCAATTACTTTTTAATGATTTCTTGAGGACCAATAAGAAGTTAGTCATTTCTGGGCAAAGTCAAGCTCAGAGACAGCAGGCCTAGCAATGATAGGAGTTGGGTCTCGCATGGAGGGATTGACACCAAATATAGAATCACAGCAGCCCTGACTGTCTGAGCTAAGAGCATTCGGCTCTCTCTGGATGTGTGTAAACCACCTACACATGACAGCTCACAAGGTCCATCGAAAAATGGAGCTAAGTCATCGTCTCAAGGAGGTGATAAGGGAAAATTTTATACTAATATGCACTTAGTAACTAGAAATAGTTGCGGAGTGAGGCATTATGCTTTTGGAACTATAAATACATCTGCTCTTTTCAGTCTCAGTAAACAGTATTCCTTGTCCAAGCTTAGCAACGGATGACTTTTGAGTTATTTTTCCAGCATGATTGGTGGCTGATAAATATTTTACTAAGTTTTGTTAGCCTTCATTTGTGAGCCCACTGGAGAAGGGCTGGGGGAAGAGGAGAGAAAGGCAGAAGAGAGAAGCTCAAGGCAGAAGAGAAAAGGAAGGACAGCACTATAAGATTTTTCTTTATTGATACAGAACAAAATAAACTTCAAAAGTGCTTCATATTTGGATTTTATCCAGCTTTCATCTAGCTAACTAGTACTGGCTCCATTAGCAACATGCTCTAAGCTAGGAGTTCTTGATTTTTCTTTCCTTTCTTTCTTTCTTTTTTTTTTTTTCTCCTCCAAGTCATACAGGATGGATGATGGCTGGGTGTGGAATTTTCCCATCGGTGTGCCAGGGTTATGAGCAGTTCCCAGGGAAAGAGCTGCAGCAACTCCACCCCTTAATCTCCATTGGAGATTGCAGTTAGGAATACATGTGAGAGAATGATGCTGTTGTAGGAAAAAACTTGGAATGGCTCAAATTTATTATTTAGAAATTGAACTATTCACAAATGTCAATATTTGACAAATGACTTGCAAGTTGCAACACACCTCACAGTTAATCATGTCATGTCAGGGTGTTGAAACAACTGTTGAGGAGTGTTGCTTGAATTAGTTAAATTAAGTAGCTAGACTTTTGTTCCTAGAGAATACCAAAAATCTTGCCTCTCCTTTTTTTAATCCTCACCCGAGGATATTTTTTCCATTGCTTCTTTAGAGAGAGTGAAAAGGAGGGAGAAAGGTGGGGCGGGGGGGAGAGAAACATTAATATGAGAGAGACATTGGTTGCCTCCCACACGAGCCCCAGTTGGGGCCAGGATGGAACCTGTAACCCAGGTATGTGCCCTTGACCAGGATTCAAACCCATGAACCTTCCATGCGAGGGTTGACACTCTAACCATTGAATAACACTGGCCAGAGTTTGCCTCCCTCTCTTCTTAGCTGTATCTTCTATATGTACACACATGTATATAATATATAATTATATATGATATATAATGCATGCACACATACATATAGGTAACCCAAAAGTATAGATTAATGCTCCATTGAAATGAAAAGTATAACTATCTTCTATCATGACTCTAAGGATAAGGAAACCAACAATTATTATTCCGAGATGCACCAAAGTAAATATCTGTGGCAGAGTAAAGAGGATCACAAATTTTTTCGATACCCCTCCCATTAAAAGTGGGTCTATTATCCTGCCCTTGAATCGGAGCTGACTTGAATCTGTTTTGGCCAATAAAGTATGGCAGAACTAATGTTATGCCACGTAGGCCAAACCTTAAGTGAACTGGAAGCTTCTGCCTTGGTCTCTTGGAAGTCAGCTGCCATGTAAGAAGATAGATTACCCTGAGATCACTATGCTGTGAGAGGTTCAAGCCACGTAGAGAGGCCCTGAATGATGAGATGCCAGGTGGAGAGAGAGGTCAGGAGCATTGTGTTATTGGCTATGTGACTGAAAATGCCATAGCTTGGAAGGTGGTCCTCTAGTCCCACCTGACCCAGCTGCTACCACATGGATCAGAGATGAACTTTTCCAGAATTCCTAACTCGCAAAATAAAATGGTTGTTTTAAGTCATCAAGACAGTAAGTAACAAGAACAATGTCCATGGGTAGAGAATTTTAAAGAGATTCAGAATATCATGTTGTCAGCAAAGGCATTTATATAAGGTGATTACCAGTTGAAATGCAGACTGATTTGCATGGGCCAAAGCCCTGACAGCATGTGTAAAGTGAATGCTATCAAGATTTAAAAACAGAGAAGTAGTAAATGGAACCACAGGAGGAAGAACAAACACTTAAAATTATTTTTGAAGGTGTAAGAGGAATTATGGGGAGAAAAATACCTTTTACTCTTCATAGAACAGAAGAGGCTTTCCTAAGTGGGCCCAGGTATCTTGGCTGCTTCCTGCTTATGTGTGAGGCTGTTCTTCTTCAACTGAATGACTCATTTAATTGTAATTTGTATTTGACTAGACCTTCTGTACCTTTGCTGGAAGGAGAAGGTGCTGAACAGGATAGAAATGTCACTCCCACCTTTAATTAATTTGTGCCTTTATATTGCTCCCTCATAACCCTGGGTCCCTCAATTTGCTACCTTTCTCCCTAGCCCCACCCCAAATATTTGCCCAAACCTTTTTGTCTCATTTCTTCTCTTCCCACTTCCCAATGCTAAAGTAAAATAATTTAAAGTAGTTTAAGTTTTACTATATTAAATAATCCTATATAATAAAAGCCTAAAATGCTAAGTGTCCAGTCATCTGGTCGGCTGTTCAACCAATCAAAGCATAATATGCTAATGATATGCTAAGGCCGCTCAACCACTCGCAATGATGTGCACTGACACCAGGGGGCAGACAGTCAATCAGTTGACCAGTTGCTATGATGTGCACTGACCACCAGGGGGCAGACGCTCTGACTGGTTGGTTAGCTTGCTGCTGGGGTCTGGCCGACTGGGACTGAGTGAGCTGGACCAGACATGCCCTGGAGCCCTCCCACGATTCTTCCCCACCAGGGGTAGACACAGCAAGCCAAGCAGTAAGGAGCAGCAAGCAGGCGGGCGGTAAGGAGCGAGGGATCCTAGACTGTGAGAGGGATCCCAGACTGTGAGAGGGCGCAGGCCAGGCTGAGGGACCCCCCCTACCCCCAGCACATGAATTTTGTGCACCGGGCCTTTAGTTAATTAATACACTTCCCTGATTATATAAGCAAATAACCTGTGAATTGAATAAATGTGTGTATATATATATA
>NW_005357311.1:2854571-2877897 GCF_000412655.1 Myotis brandtii | reverse complement strand
TTGAGGACTGTATCCACAGAGCACCTATTCTACAAAACTAGATATGACAGCCAACATAATATTTGTTAAAATATATATTCTAAAAGGTCCAAAAAGTTGGATTTAATAGCAAAAATGTCAGATAAAAGAATATAGAATTTCATTGAATATATGCAAAGCTGGGACTTAGGTTTAATAAACTAATTGTTCTCCTGCTGGATTGCACAGATATGGCTCTTGGAATAGCAGTTGACTCCAACAATCTGAATCTCCAGTGTGCTGTAATTGCAAAAACCACTCACAGCGATCTTGGGTCACCTTCAAGAGTATATATAATGTTTAAAAAAAGGAGGTACAAATCCCGTTTCACTCTTCACTGAACAAACCACACCTGAAGCAATAGTTTGGCAGCTGCACTTTAAGAGGACTTATCACACTTTACCCAGTGCTACATGATCAAGAAGGATGCTAAAAGGCCTCTAAGTTATGCCATGTGACATCTAGTACAGGAATGCACTATTAGGCTAAGAGACCAGAAGATGAGTTAGATAATTCTTTTTTAAAAAAAAATATATTTCTTATTGATTTCAGAGAGGAAGAAAGAGGGAGAGAGAGATAGAAACATCAATGATGAGAGAATCATTGATTAGCTGCCTCCTGCATGCTCACCACTGGGGATCGAGCCGGCAACCTGGGCATGTGCCCTTGACCGGAATCGAACCTGGGACTCTTTAGTCCACAGGTTGATGCTGGATACAGTGAGCCAAACTGGCTAGGGCAGTGGTCGGCAAACTGCGGCTCTCGAGCTACATGTGGCTCTTTGGCCCCTTGAGTGTGGCTCATCCACAAAATACCACGTGTGGGCGCGCACGCACAGTGCGATTGAAACTTCATGGCCCATATGCAGAAGTCGGTTTTTGGCCTTGGCAAGTCTATTTTGAAGAAGTGGCATTAGAAGAAGTGGGGGGTGTCGGTAGGTCAGACGACGGGAGACAGGAGACGCGGCGCAGGCGGGCCACGGGATACGCAGCGCGGGGGAGGCGTGCGATTTATGCACGAGTTGAGTGAGCCAGTCAGTCAGCAGTCTCATGTGCAGTGGTTAGTGCTAGTCGCGTCCACAAATCGCGAGCGGGTGACAAAAGATAGACAAAACAAGTATACAAGACGAGTGTGGATGGGAGAGTTGGAAGGGGTCGACCTCAGCGAACGTGCCTCAATCAGATTGAGGACGTTTTTAGCCAAGGCCAGCTTAGGAGTACCCTAATTAAGTTAATAATAATGTACCTACCTATATAGTTTAAGTTTAAAAAATTTGGCTCTCAAAAGAAATTTCAATCATGGTACTGTTGATATTTGGCTCTGTTGACTAATGAGTTTGCCGACCACTGGGCTAGGGCAAGTGAGATAATTCTTAGGGGCATTCAGCCACCAGTGGAGTAAGAAGAGGCAGGGGAGGGCTTAAGTGGATTTTTTTTTCCTTTCAAGAATTAGTAGAGTGAGGTGTGAATTTCTGGTCTTTGAAGGCTTTAATTGGCGGTTAGGGCTTCTCATGGCACAAGTTTAGGTATTAAAAAAGAATTAGACCAGATAACTCCTGACGTTCCTAAGAATCGAATCAATAGGAAGATGTATTCAGTTATTTGTAAATTAATTCAAAATGTAATGTTGACAATGAAATGTGGGTTTTTTCCCCCAAGAAAATTTTTGTTTAAATAGGGTACTCTAGCTCAGTAATTCTGCTTCCATGCCCCCCATCCTGTGCGGATACGTGATTTTTGGACTGGAACATGCGGTGTTCCCCTGGTTAGGATGGTTACTGGATTCTTTGTCCACCAGAGTCAAAGAATGAATCCACGGACTGAAGATGGTATAGCAAATGTGGAGATTTATTGAAGAACAAGTACAGACTCCCAACTGGGGATGGGGAAAGAGTCCCACCAACTTCCTGTTTCCAAGGTTTATAAAGGCTACAAGTCCCTCTGTCCTGACATCCCTTCTGATTGGTCAATATTCCCTTTTGAATTGGTTACTATAGTCACTCCCGAGGCCCTCCTCCCTCATTGTCCTCCTTTTCCTACTGGGCTTTCTTCCTCCTTTTTTATTTTGCAAATATAGACCTTTTGGCTACTCCCAGTTCCCTTGTCTTATGTAAATGTAACTGTTGCTGCTCCCTTGTGTTATGAAAATGTCCCTTCTCCTAACTCTCCTGTTTTATGGCAGCGGTTCTCAACCTGTGGGTCGCCAACCTGTGGGTCGCGACCCCTTTGGGGGTCGAACGACCCTTTCACAGGGGTCGCCTAAGACCATCGGAAAACACATATATAATTACATATTGTTTTTGTGATTAATCACTATGCTTTAATTATGTTCAATTTGTAACAATGAAAATACATCCTGCATATCAGATATTTACATTACGATTCATAACAGTAGCAAAATTACAGTTTATGAAGTAGCAACGAAAATAATTTTATGGTTGGGGGTCCCTACAACATGAGGAACGGTATTAAAGGGTCGCGGCATTAGGAAGGTTGAGAACCACTGGCTTATGGAAATGTAACTTCTCCTAGTCTGTAGCCCTGTGTTTTTTTCCATGAACCCCTGTTAGGTCGGAGAGAGCCCAGGATCGGATACATGCAGACATGTGATGAGACAATGGACTCCCCCTGGAATTTCTCACAGATCAACGTACCAGACACAGATACCTGCTTCTTCTCCCTGAATCCACATACCCCCACACAGATACTGACTCATTCCTGAATACCTTGCTGACCCCCCTGCAGCTGAAACTTCCTCAGCTGAATACCTCAGCTCATGTCCCTGCCCCTCACCCAACCGCAGTATAAAAACAGCGCCCCCCTCCCTGTTGGCGTGAATCCACGTGCCCTGTCTTTGGGGGTACGTGGGTCTCCCGGGGACGCAGAATAAACTTTCCTTTCCTTTCTTTTCTGATTCACTGGACTCTATTTCTTGCGCCGCCTCCTGAGCCACCTAACCTAACAACCCCCAATTCTAAAAGTTCCCTAAACCTGCGTATATTCCCCTAAAATTCCTATTTCAGTGCCATAGCAAACATTGCTAACCAGTTAATCCCAGTGCTCTTTCTGACTAGATTGGACCACACCTCAGAGACAATGTCCTAGGCAGCCAGAACTATCAACCATGTTGGCATAACAGCATATTTGTTTGTTACCCTTGCAAAGCAAAGGAAGGCATGTCTAATACAGATAAGCCTCATTATCTGAAGATAAGCTATCTTGGAAAAAGCCCACCTAAGGTGAACCACTTAAAACAGGAGCTAGTGTTTTGAAATAAATAGAAAAAATAAGAGAGGAATAGAGCTTCACCTTGAAAAAAATGGAATTAAATATTCACTCATTCATTTCATTCCACAAATATTTACTGAATATTTCAGCCCTGAGGATACAGGCCTCAAAGAGCACCCATTCTATTGGGAGAGGCAATTGTAACACAAATAGACAAACAACTATTAAATATCAGGTAGTGACAGGTTCCACAAAGAAAATCAAGTAGAATAAAGTGATGGGAGCTGCTAATTTAGGGAGTGTAGGCAGGAAAGTTTTCCCAGAGGAAGCACATGTGAGCAGGCCTGGAGGTGGTGTTCCCAGCAAAGGGAAGACCAACTGCAACAGTCCTAGGGATGGCTCAGGTTCACCTCTTGCAACAACAACAGGGAGACCTGTGTGGCTGGAGATAAGTTCAGAGTTGTCTCTAGGGCCAGAACACATATGACCTGGTAGATCATGGTAAATAGTAAGGACATTATAAAAATGTTCTTTTTAAAAAAATGTTCTTAATTTATATTATGGATATAATTGTAATAGTGAGTTAATTCTTAGATATAATAAAAAATAAATCATGCTCATTGCAAGGGATACATGTATAATTTTTCTGAAAAAAGTTTAGCTAAAAATGATAACTTTCATCTTACATTGGCTACTCACTGCATAATAATAAAAAGGTAACATTTAAAAATTAAGGGCTTCAGCCCTGGCTGGTGAGCTCAGTGGTTAGTGTGTTGGCCCATGCATCAAAGGGTCTCAGGTTTGATTCCCCTTCAAGGGCATGTGAAGGGTAATATAAGACAATTGGGGGCTAGCAATCTGAATCTGTGCCAGGAACCAGTATCCTAATGCACATTCTTGTTAGCCTATAATTAAGTCACTGCCCCTTCCTGAGGCAATAATCTGTTTTCCTAAATACTTCCAGTTTACAAGGGCCATAAACCAAGAATTTAACAGCTTAGCCAGAGGGGAGGTCACTGGCACCACCCAGGCCAGGCCTTTGAGTGTAATCTCACTTCCCCCATCCCAACCCACAGAGGGACTGCAAAGCCCGAAAAAAGTCTGGAAGCCTGGTCTATATTTGGGGAGACAAAGAAACCAAGGGGATAAATGGGAAAGACCCTCCACATTTGGTGCTCAGGCTTTGGAAGCCGACTCCCCTGAGTCACCGTACTAGTACATCTGCAAATAAAGGGTTTTTCCTGAATCTTCTGAGTACCCGTTGTGTGTTTTCTGGTCGCCTGGTGAATTCTGCAACACCTGTACCTGGGTTGCAGGTTGATTCCCAGCCCAATTGGGGTGTGTGCATGAGGAACAAATGGATGTGTCTTCCTCACATGGATGTTTCTCTCTCTCTCTCTCTCTCTCTCCCCCTCCCTCCCTCCCTTTTTTTTTTCTTCCCGTTTACTCTCCCTAAAAATCAATAGGAAAAAATATCCTCAGGCGAGGATTAACAAATGAAATTAAGGGCTTCATAAATTTTTCCAAGGTCCACTTTTAATCCTTTGATATTTATTTCATTCCCTTTACCATAGAAGTGACATATCACTATCCTTGTCAGTTTTTTTAAAAAAATATATTTTATTGATTTTTTACAGAGAGGAAGAGAGAGGGATAGAGAGTGAGAAACATCGATCAGCTGCCTCCTGCACACCCCCTACTGGGGATGTGCCCGCAACCAAGGTACATGCCCTTGACTGGAATTGAACCTGAGACCTTTCAGTCTGCAGGCCGATGCTCTATCTACTGAGCCAAACTGGTTAGGGCTCCTTGTCAGTTTTTTATTCTTTGTTTGTTATCACCAAAACCTTACTTGTCACTGGTTTTGAATGTGATTCAAGCTGCTCTCCAGCATCACTCCCATTGACTTCATGAAATCCTGAGTCTTTTGCAAAAATTAAAATTTCACTCAATTTATATTGTATCTGCATTTTATGGTCAGATGTTTCAAAGAGATTGTCAGACAGAAGTGGATTTGCTATACACTAGCATTAATTAGGGAAGGATGCATGATTGGAGACCAATATCATAACCAGTCCTTCATCACAACTTTGCTTCCCTGGGCATCTTTGAGTCTTCAGGAGCTCAATATTGACCACTCCAATAATGAGGCCTATCTAGTTATGGAGTCAGGTATTAGAGCTAGTGAGGGAAAGGATTGGAGGGCAGAGTTGGGAATAGTTTTCTTTACGGAAAATTATATTTCTAGGCAAAAGTTCTCTCTTTCTACAGGGAAGCCTGCTCATTCCCAAGGGTCCTGGCAGGAAGGTTCAAGTCACTGTGTCCATGCCAGTAGAGCAGGCCTCTGTTGACTTCCTGGCATTGTAAAGATTCTGGCTCCTTGCCACAGCGTCTTGTAGAAAGTGATTTCTCAGAATTGAATGTTCCTCCAGGGATGTGTGAGTATTTTAAATCAAAGAGTTGTAAAGTGAGCACAAAGCCATTCTGGGTAGAGCTCATTTTATTTTAAGAACAGCCCATCTACATTAAGTAAAATTTTTATTTTTATTGTTATTTATGTAAAACCATTACGGGAAATAGAAAGAAAATATCATCTGTAAGCGTATTAGCCAAGCACAGCAGTTTGTTCATCCTGTTTCCAATTTTATGTTTATATCTTCTTATCTATATATATAAAAGCCTAATGTGCAAATTATCCCCTTGGGAGTTCAACTGGGAGACCAGGAATTCAGTTGCTCCCTATGATGTGCTGGGATCACCAAGGGGCGGAATGAAGGAAGGCCCTAGCCAGCAGCCGGCAGCTGGCAGCCAGGGAAGGGAGGCCCCGGCCAGCAGCTGGAAGGAAGGCCCTGGCCGGCAGCCAGAAGGCCCCAATCGGCCCTGATCGCTGGCCAGGCTTAGGGACCCTACCTGTGCAAGAATTTTGTGCACCGGGCCTCTAATTTATTATTATAACAATGAAAGTGATGATAATAGCATTTATTGACCTTTTGTTGTTGTTTTTAGTCATGTCATTTACTCTTCATTAGAATCCATGGCATAGGTTATTATTATCTCCACTTAACAGAAGAGAAAACTTGGGCATGGAGTGGTTATCGGAGTTCAAACTACTAGAAAGTGGTGGGTCTTAACTCTATTAATTTCCTTCTTGACCACTACATTATTGGTTTAGATTTTTGCATAAGGCAATTCAATAAATTAGAATAAAAAAGTTTTCAATTACAATAAAGAGACTATTCGTATTAAATCTGAAATTTAGTTTGGTTTTAGGAGCACTGATAAAGTAAAACATTATAACATTACTTTCATTTTCCGCTAATTCTACTTACAATTTCAAAATAGGGTTATATGTAATATATACTGATTATGTATTATATATTTGCACACATATATACATACATTCACAATTACTCCAAAACATTATGACGGCAGGCCTATGTCTGTCTTATTCATAGCTGTCAACTAGTGACAAGCATATGGCATCATCTTTTCATTCATTTGTTCAATGAATAAGTATAACAGTTAATCTGTTTTGCATTTTTCCTCTGATATACTTAGGAACTCTTTTCTCAAAATTCCCAGTTCAACATAATATTAACATATTTAACAAAATGTTTGGTCTTCAATGAGTTTGAGAAATATTGATTAAAAAACAACGAAAGACATTTCTTTGTTGCCTAATGTGCAATGTGAATTTATAAGATACATCCTTTCAAAAACTTATTTTGACCATGTAACTCTTTTTTCTTTTTCTTTTCTTGGATCATCTGGGAGACTAGAATTTTTACTGAAGACACTTTGGGAAACACTGGTCTAGAACTTACTTCTTCCAGAACTCCAATATTGGTTTCTCTGCTTCTCTTTTTGAACTCACCTTGAACTGCTGTTTAGTTATACAGGGTCTTTAAAATAGCCAGATGTTGTATGATTATTCATTCATCAGTTCTGTTCTGTTCCAAGTTGAATAGTTCAAATTATAAAAGCAAAATAAAAGAAGGCCCTGGACACTATAAAAATAATGTCTAAACCTGATTTAATATGAAAACAAATAATGTCAGAAGAGCTGATGAAGAAATAAAATTAAATGGTTGATTATTTTTTGCATACTGCCAAATAACTGTTTTCCTGGGACATTTTTTAAAAAAAGGTAAGGAGCTATATCAACAAATTATTTTCATTGAATATGAATACTACCTAAACTCTACTTTTGTTTTATACCAACCATGAGCTGCTGAGAATTCTTATTTCTTCTCTATGGACATTATTGAATACCACATTTATTATTTTATTTTATTTTTTAATATATTTGTCTTGATTTCAGAGAGGACGGGAGAGGGAGAGAGAGAGAAACATGATGCGAGAGAATTATTGATTAGCTCCCTCCTGCATGCCCCCAACTGGGGATGGAGCCCACAACCCAGTTATGTGCCCTGACAGGGAATCAAACCGTGACCTCCTGGTTCATAGGTTGACGCTAAACCACTGAGCGACACTGGCCGAGGTATTATTTTATTTTTTATTGATTAATGAGAGAGAGCGAGAGAGAGATTTGTTGTTCTACTTATTGATGCATTCATTGCTTGCTTCTTGTATGTGCCCTGATCAGAGATCAAATCTGCAACCTTGGCATATGGGGATGATACTCTAACCAACTGAGCTCCCTGGCAGGCCAGGGCTGCATTTATTTTATGTAGTTATTTCATGTTATAGTCAAAGGGCCCACATTATTTTATATACTTGTCTAAGTCCTGTTTCAAAGTTAAAAGCCGTTTTCCATTCCAGATGGGCCACGGGAAACGCTTAAATGAGAAAAGTATGATCTTTCTCTGCATTAGGACATTTGGAATCAGTACCATAGACAATGAGTAAAAAGAATTTCTGAAAACTGGCTACCTTTGAATCTTTAAAGCCAAGAAGACTGAATATAGACTTACCTTTTATCAGCTTCAAGAAAATAGAAAGAATAGACCTCGGTTATGGCTAAATAATGAACACACATACATTCTTGAACCTTAGCTCAGAGGAGGCTGGCGGCTGTCTATAGTATTTTTAATCATTCCGGGGATGAATGTTTCTAAACTTATGTAGTTAATAGAGTTCAGGTCTAAGACCATTTAGGTTTTTAGCTGCTTTTTAAAAGATTCCAAGAGAGAAAAGTAAAATTGCAAAGGACCTTAAATTAAACCTGCTTTTCTTTGAAAACTCAATTTTGAAAGTATAAGTTTAAACAGCTGAGAACATGACTCTCATACAAATGTAGGCACACATCAGAGATCTACTCATGTATTAATGAGAGAACCTTAAGATGGTGATGCCCTTGGTTCCAGGAGCATTTTGAGGATCTGAATTTTTACCAGTATTTGGAAAGAACTTTAGTATCAGATAGGTAGGTTAGATGCAAAATTGGCTAAAGTTGTACACGGCAATAAAACCATACCATCGAGGCTCTTTTCCTCCGTACAGATTGGACAAAAAGTGCAAGTGAACACATAACTCCACAGTGTTTGGGATCTAACCAACCGTGAATAGCAAAGTCAAACACAAGTACATTTTCTCAGAGAATAAAGGGGTCCTTGGGGTGGGCCTCTGAAACAGTGTCTCAGTGTGATACTGAAAATTCATGCTTTCGCCCTTATTACCAAGTTTGGGGTAATTTTCTAAGTCTCTGAAAGTAAAAATTTGATGGTATTTGTTATTGTTATAAATTAAAACTCATCTGCCTATATAGTTTGGACTAAAATCCACCATCTCAGCTGCTTCTGGGAGTGGAATGTTTAAAAAGTGGGGGAAGGGGTCTTCCTAATTCAAAATAAGCGTCTTTCACAGATGACTGTTCATTCCCTATCAAGGTCAAGCTGGCAGGAGAAATGAACAAAGGAAAGAGGGCAGGACAAACATCCCCAGGGGGAAGCCAGTGGCAGCTCACAGCCTTCCTTTCACTCAACTGGGCTGCCTTTGTTTAAAGGGGATAGCTTTTGTGGATGCTATTTTTCATCTTTTGTAAAGGTGCTTGGGAGCGGAGCTCGGAGGGCTGCTCCGGCGTGGGAAGCCCCACCTCGTGCACGGTCCCTCTCAGTCACCCGCTAATGCCTGGAATAAATTCTCCACTCGCCCTTCCTGGGCTCATTCACAGCTCGGTCCTCCGGGGCTAGGTGCTTCCTCTCAGGGACTGAAATAACAGAGTGCAGGCAGATCGGGTGTGATGCTGGGAACCCTCCTTCTTCTTTTTCCTGGGCAATACATGTAAAACAACACACACACACACACACACACACACACACACACACACACACACCTAGTAAAACAAAAACAGCAGCCATCTCCCCTCCTTCTCGTCCCCTCCCCCGCTCGTTCCCTCCCGGCTTTTTCTGAACGATGGATGAATCTCTGCGAGCGTCCATCTCTAGAGGGGGTAGCTCTGTAAAATTGGTAAGAGTCGTCTGCAAGAAGGCAAGTTCCCCGCGGGTTTCGGCATTAGGCAGAAACAGTTGGGCTTTCCTATTGCCAGCCCCGGGGGTGGCTGGCACCGAGAGGCTTGGATTAAACACGGCGCGGGGCTGACGAGGTTGGGGTCATGCTCTAACTCTCCAGGTGCTCCCTGCGGGGATCCGGTGGCCCGGAGTCCTGCTCCACCGCGCACCCCGCCCCATCCAGCGCTGTGCCCGCAGCCTCGGGGGCTGCCGGGCTTTGTGGTTCGCAGTGAGGCTGGGCCCCTGCTGGGGGTGTCGTTACGAGCATGTGCAGACAGCAGCCCAAGGTAGAGCTGGCGTGCCGGGCGAGCCCTGAGATTTGCCTTGCAATGCCATGTTTGTATATGTGCTCTAACTCCCGGAGAGCGACCAGGGAGGCGGCTCCCCCGCTGGACTTGGCTGATGTTTTCTTGTTTCTGTTTCAGCCTTCAGGATAATTCCTTCAGCAGCTCCGCTGTAACAGAGTAAGTGATTCTTTCCTAAAACAAGACTTGCATGCCTTTCTCTGGAAGCAACTATCACGAACGTACCCTCTACTGTCCCCAGTCACTCTTCGTATTAGATACATTGTTTCCTATAATCTGGGGCTGGAAAGACCAGGAGACTTGCTGACTGATGGGGCCCAGAAATCTTTTACAGGTTGAAATCAGCGTTTTAGCAGCTGTGGGAGAGATATTAAAACAAGCCGATGCTTGCTGGAGCTCAATGCACCAAGATATGTGTTCTTGGAGCTCAGATAAAAAAAGAAATCTATTTGACATGTCATAAAGGAAGCTCTGTTGTATTTTGCCAATATTGGTGTCAGTTTTTATGGAATACACTGTATATATTTACAGCAAATAGAAGACGGATATAAAATGACTTAAGTTGAATTCCAGCATGTGATAAACAGGCTAAACTTATCCTAACCCTCTCTTGTCTACAGATTTTTAAGACACAGTAGAGTAAACTTTTCTTGCATGCCCTTTGTCATTTTTGTCTACTGACCTCAAAGACCTGGGTATAGGAATAAGAGTCATTTTGTCCTATGGTTAGAGTGTTCATTGGGAGGGCTCAAACCATTGAAACATGGAATGAAGGAGTGCAATATTTTACTCAAGGCCAGCAGGCACAGTATTTTTTTATTAAGTATTTATAGTTCATGATGTAAATTTTTGTCATCTCTTCCTGAATGTTTTCCTAATACTGTACATATATGTTAGGAATTGAGAGCATATTATGCTAACACCACAAGTAATTTATATGTAATTTACATATATACATATATGTAAGGAATATTTATAGTTTATTTAACAATTTTTATCTAGGCTAACTCATGATGTTTACTTCTGGGACTTTTTGGTAGGAGTTACTGTCACAGCTTTTTAGGAAAAAGGGGTGTATAAAGTGTTATACTCAACTACAAGAAAATGCTGCAAGTTTAATAGAGAAAGCCCAGTAACTTGGGAGCTGTTTGCTAAAGTTCCCTAACAGGCAAAAAAATGTGGGAGTAGATAGTTTGTGAGTATCAAGTCTTACTACTGTCATAACTTGGTGATGGAAGGTAAGATTCTACAGGACTTCTGAGGCCCTCTTATTTCCCTCATTCTTTTGTTTCTCTGGAATTGCTACTCTCTTAGTGTCGAGCTTTGGGCTCACTTAAGTGGAGTTATTTTTAAAAACACCCCTCCCCCCCCAGGGTTGGCTTTATTTAGAAGATGCACTATAATATACTCATTGTGACTTTTAACTTGTTAATGAGATTGCTTGGTACTCATGTGCAACTTTGCACTTTCTAAAAGCCTGGAAGTGGGGGAAGATGCCTGCCAGAGTCTGCTGGCCAATGATGAGGTGGGGACATCCTGGTTCAGGTGCACAGGTACTGCTCTCCTCCCTCTGCTGTGTTTACAAGCATCAGGTGCTTTCTGGGCATGATTCTCCTAAGCCCTGTGTGGCCACATCCCCAGAGTCAGCCACAGGCCTAATAGCTTCAAAATGGAGACATTTAGTTCCAAATTTCACATAGACAATTGTGTGTGTGTGTGTGTGTGTGTGTGTGTGTGTGTGTGTGTGTAAAGGTTTTATAGTTAAATGCTGGGGAAAGTCTGGTACCTTGTCTTTGGCCACTCCCCAAGGAATTCTGATTGCATAAGTTTCTGTTGTTGTTTTCAGAGAAGGAATACTGGTTTAGTTTTAAAAAGCACTGAGTGACAATTAGAATGCCATCTGGCTGATCTAAAAATCTCAGGAGCATATTTAAAACATACCAAAAGCTTCATAGGTGCAACACAGCATGGACTAGGGTCGTTTAAAACTAGTGGTTGTTTAATATAATGTTTTCTCCTCCCCTCAGTAGTACAAACCATTTTCCTTGGTTCTTTGGGCAAGACCCCAAAGCCAGCAGGGCCAGGATGCACTGTCCTGAGACACAGACATAGCGGGTGCTCAGTAAATGTTGGGGTATGGTCTTGGCATCCATAGAGGAGGTGCTTGCCTTTCTTTTATTTTTTAATTTTTTAAAATTTATTGTCTAAAGTTTTACATATGTCTCCTTTTCCCCCAATTGATACCTCCCCACCTCCCCCCCTCCCGCCAGCCATTCCCACCCCGGGGTGCTTGCCTTTCTTATATGTTGTTTTGGATACAAGACAAATTCTTCTTCCTCCTGTCCCCAACCCACTCCTACTTCTTCCTACCCACACTCATTTGTTTTCTTTAGTGCCTGAAATTCCACCTACAGATGATTTCTTTTGGTTTAAGGCCTCTGGTGATGACACTTATTAAAATGGAAATTAAAAAGTCTGTGCCCCTGGGAGATAGTTTCAAGTTGTCATTATTACTTGAATATAAATTATGTTATCAGATAGTCTCACCTACTAGGGTTCTGCTTGGCCAGTTTGGGGGGAGGGTGGGTTATAAGTGTCAAAGGGAAGGGGAATTGGGAGGGACTCAAAGACAGATTTTATTCTCTTCTCAGTTTATTCCAGACTGGCATTGTCTGTGCAGCTGTGAACCAAGTCACTTTCTTTTTCTAGCCAATCTTCCAAGATCAGAATGGCCTTGGCCTTCCCTTGGTATCTGCAGTGCTCTTTCATCTGTTATTTTTCCATGGTCATTTCCTAGGTTTCCTGGCGGACCTGCTATTTGAAATGAAGCCTGGCCAGCAATGAATTCTGATTTAGTTATCAATGAATTAGTTATCATCTAAAACAATGCTTTTCTAAACCAACTAATCATCCATATCAACTGTGGAAGGGGGTTGGGGCTTGTGAAAAATCCACCTTCCCAGGATTTATCCCAAAGTGGAAACCTAGAATGGGTGATTGTGTTGGAGTCAGCTCAGTGCTGGTCTGGGTTTTTAAACCGTTAGGTCTTTGTTAAACTTTTTAGAAGCATATTAGTTAGGGAGAGGGAAGGGCAATCTGGTTTTAAAGTACACATTCCTGGATCCCACCCTCAGAGAGCTGATCTGAGGGTGGTGTGGGGTTGGTGTGGGGGTGAGACCAGAGTCTGCTCTTTCAACCAGGCACTCCAGGTGGTGCTAATGCAAGTGGTGCTGGGGACACACTGAGAAATCCCACAGGATTTCAGGCTGTACCTCTGCAACTTTGCCTTCAGGTACACGGTACTTCAAGGTGAGTGACAGTCCCCTTCCTGGCACAACTACATTTTATCTAATAACCAACCTGAGGCCTCTCTTCTTATTTACCACAAGTCAAACAAGAGATACTTTTAGGGGGCACTTCTTTCACCACCATTATTCTAAGTAACAAGCTGTTCTCCCTCTCTTGTGAGCCTCTGGGAATGTAGACTGAAGAGAGGATTTGGTGGGCTCAGGGGGATGGAGCAGTCACACTGGAACCCTGGGCAAGTCCTTAGCCTCTTGTGTGAAGTTAATTTTTATTGCACAGCATTGTCAGGCTTCATTGAGATAATGTAAATGGGAAAGTGAGCTGCGAAGAACCATATGCTTTTTCTTGTTTGAGGTTGATAAAGGGAGTAAAAGTCTGAACAGAGAAAAAGGTAACAACCCTGGGCATTTCACAAAGAAATAATTGAAAGGACAAATTATCCACGTATTGTCTAGGCAACCACAAATCAAGAACTCTGGGACTTAAAAATCTAGTTGATGTCTCAAAGGAAGTCATTTAATAGAAGTGCTGCTCACTTTTTTTTTCTTTTACTACAAAAAAACAGTAAGAAAAACATTTTATATTGCAATCCAGCACCCACATATATACAAGATTTATTCAAACAAGTTTCGTGAAAAAAAACCATTTAACTCTTACTATAGTGACATTTTCTATTCTGTTTCTCTAATAATAACAGCAAACTGCTGGTAGCTGCTATGTAATTTTACGACATACTAATTTACAACTTACAGTTTTAAAAACATTATACAGGAAGATTCCTAATTGTGAATATTGAAGAAGGAGATCATTAAAGAGATTGATCTTTAATTTCCTGTATTGGGTTCTAATGTAAAAGACCAGTTAGGCACTTGGTCAGAATTGACTTTCTTCCAGGAGTGGGGATATCTGGGTATGAGTTCCCACCATAGAACCCAGTTTTATAATTGGGTTAGTATTGTACATTGCAGTGGCTGCTGGGCAAGGAATCAGTAGAACAATCAGAAAGGAGATATTAATTAAGTAGAACTTGACAGTCTCCATCAAAGCAAATGAAAACCCAAATGAACTACAAGAGTTTGTGTATGTGTGCCATGTAAGCCAGTAGGGAGATCTGTTGCATTGCTGTGAGCAAGGAATTGTGTTTCCTTGAGTGGCAACTGAAGTGGTTCAGTAGGCCTTAGAATGGGATCAGCTAATTAGGTCTGGCCTCATATCTCAGAAAGCATCTGCAGCTTTGGATGTGCTGGTGCTGAGTTTCCATTTTTAACTAATTGTACTTTGAGAAGAAAGGTTAACAGGGGGGGGGGGGGGGTGGGGAATAAGTTCTTGCCAAATTCCCAAACAATAGGTATTGTTGAGCTCTAGGGTTGAATCTCTGGTTGAACCCTAATTCTTTGGAAGCAACAATTCTAGATTTCTGTTCTTCATTGATTTTTCTACTTAGCTAGGTAATTTTTATTGGGAAACATTTTTATTCGCATTACAGAGCTTAGATGATGGAGAAGAACAAGGCAATACTTAGGAATTTAACTTGTTTTCCATGAGATGGACAGAGTGGGTTATTGACAGTCAAAAAGAAGAGAAAGCAGGGACATTTAGTTCATTTAATTAAGAAGAGCATTTTGTTAAATCAACTGACTTTTTTTTAACTTCCAGTAGGAGCAAAATATTTCAGTAGGTAGAGAGGATAGAGTCTGTAGGTGGCCTTTGTTTAATTCTGTACAAAACCATAATTTAAAAGGGATAATAAGGGAAGAAGATGACACTTTAGCAATTTGTTCTAAGGGTAAAATTATAAACCATTGCTGGTAAAGAATTTAAAAAAATTTTAAATGATTTTATATAGTATAAATACCATATTATGGTTATATTTATGTGCGTAGGGATATTTTTGCCTCCTTATCACATAATGAATCTCTCAAGCAGGGCCCAAGTCTTTTTCAACTTTGTGTCCTTTAGAAGTAGTGCTACTCAAAGTGTGGGTTCCAAATTGTTTGTAACTTGTTGTAACTTGTCTGATGCAAGAACAGTAGGGAGATAGGGAGTAAGCATTTAATAATGCTTATAGGAATTTGACATTCCTGTGACATTTTTACAAAAGTATCTATCCACAGTGGATTGGAAGTAGAAAACAAACTGGTCAGTCCTGAATTCTAAAGAGTTTGAGAAGCACAGGTCCAATGCCTAATGTAGTACCTGGAAGTCAATAAATGCTCAACACATGCTTGCTAAGTTATTTCAGGGATCAGAGTAGCTGAGGGGCCAATGTCAATGACTGGATTCAAGCATTCACTGAGGGTCTACTCTGGGGTAGCACTGTCAGCACTGTGGCAGCCTATCTAGAAAGAGAAATTGGTTATTTCTTCTCATGGAATTAAAGAGATCACAGAGGTACAAAAGAACTACACAGCAGTATGAGGCAAGATATAGTTGGTTACCAAAACCTCATAATGAAGAGTAAACATTTACGTATTAAGGTTAAAGTAGGAATGTGGCGTGTGAATGAACTTGGCTGAGAAGGTTCAGAGTTCATGAGACTTGACTTGGGCAGTGAAGGATGAGTAGGAGTTGATGATGGTAAAAGCATTTCAGGCTGGTGTGTGATGGAGTGAGGTGGGGTGGGAATGGCTGAGAACAGGAACAAAGCCTCCCTCCTACACTAGTGACAGAGAATGAGTCTACTCCAGATTCCCTTGGGCAGTGTGGAACACTGTAGGTTTTTCAGTATGATGAAATAGCCAAGACTTTTTCACAAGGTTATTACAGAAGTTTTATAAAAAGGAAAGGATTGTAGATGTTTTGGGACTTTCTTTGTCAGAGGAAAGGCAAAAAGGCATGTAGTGGAGTCTCTTTCGAGCCATCAGTCTTAATGTCAGGTGTCCTCTCAAGAGCTGTGAACCCTATGTTCTTGCTAAGATCTTGTTAGCTTAGGTGAAGCAAAGCAGTGGAGGGAAAAAAAAAAAGCTTCCCTCTGGTTCTGAGCTTTTAAGCTCACATGAAATGACATAATTAATATCATTCCCTGGTAGACATGTTGGGAATCTGAGCTGTTTTGGAGAGAGAGCTGAGGATTATTCTATTTTTTAGTTTACCGCGCTAATCTTAAGATAGTTCTAGGCTATTGTTGCTTCTACTGCAGCAGACAGTTGGATCTGATGTGGTTTTGTTTCTTCTCCCAGGTGTGAGGAAGACGCAGTCTCTCTACATGAAGACCAGACTGATTGCTCCAGTCTCAGGTATGACCCACCATTGCTTAGTTCTTAATCAGGAGGGACAGAAACCATCTGGGTCTGGTGTCTGTAGTCTCTTCTTTGAATTCTAATAATTTGTTCTTGTGTCTTCCTTCTAATAGATTATTAGCTTTTGAAGGAAGTTTTATCGTATCCACTTTTGAATACCCCTCCCTTAGTATCTAAGACAGTGACTTTTATATGGGGAATACTCAATCAATGACTGTTGAATTCAACATTGATTCACTCATCTCATTGTTCCCGTCATAAACCCTAAGTAGATTTATTCACCAAAGGTTCATTGGGTATCTGGGTTACAGTGTTGGTTATCAAGGTGTTCATGGCCTAATGGGAAAACCATGAAAGTGGTTGAAGCACTTTCATGTACATTTTAATTTTATTATGTAATCTGAACAGCTGAAAGGAGGCTGATATTTTCTGTCTCATACTGTAGATGGAGAAACTGAGGCTCAGAGGGATAAAGCTCATCCAAGATAGCATAGCCACTATGAGGCAGAATTTGGACTTAGTCTGTCTGACTGTGAAGTCCACTTGGATAACATACATTTATTGAAGGCCTGTTTTGTGTTCCAGAAACCATTCAAGATATGGGATAGAGAAAGACAAATCAATCCCTGCTCCAGTCCATTGGAGGAGATAGGCAAGAATATAGAGATGCCACTTTAAGTCCTATTTTAACAGAGGTAAACAGGATTCACTTAGAAAGACCAAATAGGGCAGAGAGGTTTCTGGGATTCCTAAAGAAAATGACAAATGGCACATGAATTTTTTTTTTTCAAGTGTGTGTGGGATATAAAGCCAAGAAAAAGATGATGCCATCAAGCAGGGGTAGCAAGTTATCAGAAAACCAAAAGAGTATAGAGAAAATTGTTCAAGTTAAAGGAACAACAAATACTTCAGGATGGCAGGAATCATTAGAGCTGGGTGGGAGTGAGGAGGCCAGGAGTGATAAGAAATGAAGCTCCAGATATAAACAAAGGCCCAATTTCAAAGGGTTTGTGTACCTTGCTAAGGAGTTTGGAATTTATCCTGGAGGTATGGGAAGACTAAAAAGAGGCCTCAGCTTTTTCTTTGCAAATAATCACTTAGAAGTCTTGTAACAATAGCTCGCATTTATTGGGTTATGGCCTTGAGCCAGCTTTTATGGTAGGCATTTTACAGAGACTGTATTATCTCTGTAAGATAGAGGTGACATCCTTCTTATGGATGAGGGTCAGGAAAGTGAAGTGGGATGGCACAGGCTTCAACTAATAAGTGGGGAGGGGGTTGGGATCCTTAAGACTCTTGTTCTTTTTAGAACATCATGATCATTCTAAATTATGAGTGATCCCATTAAGTAGTGGCATAAATTACATAACCTGTACTTTTCTGGTGTTTTTTTTTTTTTTTTTTTTTTTTTTTTTTGGATTGTGAGGAACCAGTAATAGGTTAAAAATATATTTCTAGCCCTGGCCAGTGTTTTTCGGTGGTTAGAGCATTGGCCCAAGAACCAAAGGATAGCAGGTTCCATTCCCGGTCAAGGGCACATACCTGGGTTGCAGGTTCAATCCCAGTAGGGGTGTGTGTAGGAGGCAACCAATTGCTATGTCTCTCTCACATCAATGTTTCTCTCTCCCTCTCTTTTCCCTCCTCCCTTCCTCCCTTCCACTCTCTCTAAAAATCAATGGGGAAAAAATATCCTGGGATGTGAGGATTAACACAACAAAAACAAAACAAAAAATAAATATATTTCTAAAGATGACTTTTGTATTTAGGCTTTATATTTGTGTAAGGAAAGAAAAAATGCTCTTTGCTCCCCTTACCCACTTTCCTTGATTTTCAAGTCAATGGGGAAAATGAGATTAATAAATTTTGGGCACCTTGAAAATATGATATAAAAACAAAGTTCTGGTATTATTTTAGGAAGGTATCTATTGAAAGAGTCAATTTAGATTTGAAAAGTCATTTTTTTCTTATTCTTGAGTGTTCCAGAATCCTCCTTGAATGAGAAACATTTAAGTTACCATAATGGCAGCTGTCCTTCCTTTTGTTTCTCATCTAGGAGTGTAGAGTGTGAGAATGATTATTATTTGTTTCTAGTGAGATGTCGGGGAGAAACACATTTCACTTCTTCCTTTCTAGGGTCTTTGGCTGGTCTAATAATTAAATTGGCATGACATTAACAGGAGAAAAAAATGAATTTTGTACATATGGGAACCCCAAAGATATGAGATTCTTTGGCAGTTAGGTAATTGAGGCTTATATAGTAAGCTCAGCTAAGGAGAAGAGGATAGGTTTCAGGGGCCTCAAAGGGGAGGAAGACGATTCCCAAGAAGATGAGAAGAGTAGATCTTTAGTAAACAGATGTGCTAGGCCATGCAGATAAGTCATTCTGATAGAAAAAGTTATCTTTGGTATTAGCTCGCTCCTGGTACAGCCCCTCGATATAAATTCTTGTAGGCAGTTAAGGGGAAGGTAAAAAGCTCTTTTGGAGTCTGTTGGGCCTTGATTGTCTTCAGTTTGAAATAATCAACATGCCAAAGTGGCATATGTTAGGGTCACGCATTTGCCCTGTCTCAGAGAAAAATGCATTTCGAGTGAACGAGTGTAGTTCCAAATCAGGTTTCGATACTGGTTTCCAAACCCATTAGTGACTAAATTTTTTTTTTTTTTTTAGTTATAAATGATCTTAAGGGAAAATATTAACTAGTCTCACTGGCATTGATTTTTTTTTCCAGCTACAGTCAAACCTGGGTTCTTGAATATCTCCCATCTCAAACAATTTGGTTCTCCACCAAGTTGTTCACGTAAAAAATGTCTCAATTGTTGAACAAGCTTTGGTTTTCCAACTTACAACCCTTTCATGCTGATAGATCAGTATGACAAAAAGCATCTCTCAGGCCACAAAGAAAGGAGAGAATGCACTAGTATAGTCAGTTTACTGCTAACATCTCAGGAAATTATGCTGTAAATATTTTTGTTTCTTTGCTTTTGTTGCTAGGGAAATGCAGGATTAGCACAATTTTAAAACATAAAGAGGCCATCAAGAGTGCTAATGTTGTGAAAGAAACAATCACAGGTAATTGAAGGGGTAGGTAAACTGTTTTTGATTCAGATAAATGAAAAGCAGTTAGCCAGTGACAGCAAAGAGGCCACATAATGACTTCCTAAAAGAAACCCCTGGAATGAGTGCTGAAAGTGATTCCTTTAAGGCTAGTAGGGAGTGAGTGGTTCGATAAATTTAAGAAAAGAAGTGTTTGCTGATAGATTAAACAGTACATTAGATATGTACTGTATATAAGAGAGGTTAAAATGGAATCATTTGGGGGTCTGGAATGAATTAATTCAATTTACATAATTTCTAATGGGAAAAAACGATTTGGTTTTCAAACAAAATCGCTTCTCAAAACAGCCTTCTGGAATGAATTAAGTTAGTGTTACAGAATTTACCAGGTGACCAAAAAATACACAGGGAGTATTCGGAGATCCAGGATAAATCCATTTACTTTCAGATGTACTAGTACAGTGAACTCAGGGGGTCAGTTCTCCAAATCCCTGAGTGAGTGAATATGGAGGAAGCTTTCCCTTTATGCCCTTCAGTTTCTTTGTTTTCTATCTGTTTCCTGACTACCAGGCTTTTTTGGTGGGCTTCCACAGCCCCTCCTGAGTCAGTTAAAATGGGGAAGTTAGTGTTAGGTCGCTGAAGGGGGAATACACGAGGCCAGAGTGGTGAGGGATTACGAATTTATTCGATCATCCACACATCAGGTGGCTGAGCCTGGATGGCTCCAGCAGCCAGTGAGGGGAGTCAGCGGCTTTTAAAGGACTTTTGGCCTTTTGGCGGGATTTTTTTGGGCAGAGACTTCTTTATGCATACTCGGAGGGGAGAGAATGGAATGTGGTCACCGCAAGTAAAAAGTGGTCTTCAGCAAAGGTAATGTCCATAGTGAAATGACCTGAAAAGCCAGTTCAGGGGGAAGGGTATCAATTTAATTGCTCGATCAAACCTAACAGATTGTATCTAAATCCCTGGTCTGGGTGGTGTCAGTGACCTCCCCTCCAGCTGAGCTGTTACATTCTTTGTTTATGGCCCCTTTGTATATCGGGAGTAATTAGGAAAACAGGTCTTGCTAGACCAGATTGTTAAGAAAGGGGCAGTGACTTCATTATAGGCTATCAAGAATGTACATTAGGTTACTGGCACAGATTCAGATTGCTAACCCCCCCCCCCAATGTCTTATATTCCCCATCAAGAGAACCTAGGTTCCAATGAAATATTGAAAAATTACTTCATCTGTTTGGTTCTCCTTCACCAGATAGCACTAAGCTTGTCCTGAGGCTTTAGTCTAACTGTTCACATAGTTTTATTTCCACACCTTGTCCACCTGCATCCTGATCATGCTCCAGACTTCCTATCCTGATGTTTGCTCTGATCTTTTCCCAGAAGCTAACTGGAAAAAGTTAGCCTCCCAATAAATTTAGCAAATTTAATTCCTTTTATTTGTGAAATGACATTTTGAGCAGTGGACATAGAAACCCTTCCTTTGCTGGTCTTGTCTCTTGGCTTTATGTGCCCTTGAGTCACAAGGAATTGCTTCCTAGCTAACGTTGCCAAAATCTCTTACATAGGTGCTTGGGAAACACCACGTGGCCATTCCTAATCTAGTACACAAATGATTGTCAGTGGGTTAAGGGTGATGATATTGATCATATAAAGAGATGCCCCATTTGGTTTTGTCCATGGTATTCGCTGAATTTTTAGGAAAAGAAGAAAACAAAATGCACCTAGATTTACGAGGGATGTGATTTTAATTAAGAGTGTTATTGCCCTAACCAGTTTGGCTCAGTGGATAGAGCATCGGCCTGTGCACTCAAGGGTCCCAGGTTCGATTCCGGTCAAGGGCATGTACCTTGGTTTCGGGCACAGACCCAGTAGGGAGTGTGCAGGAGGCAGCTGATCGACGTTTCTCTCTCATTGATGTTTCTAACTCTCTATCCCTCTCCCTTCCTCTCTGTAAAAAATCAATAAAATATATTTCAAAAAAAAGTGTTATTATGTCCACTGTTTTTGAGGAAATTGAAACTGTGCGATGATATTATATTGAATTTGATTGGTGAGTGAAAATTAAAAGTTCCACCTCCGCACTGAATGTACAAAGGAAACACTAGCCCATTTGATCGTCTCCAGTAATTCCAACTGATAGAAGCCAGGCAATGGGATCTTTGACTTTGCCTTAAAGATGTTACTCTGACGGCTTGGCTGGGCAAAATTTGATCCTTGTCTTATATTTTAACTGGGTAGCATGTATCCTATTAAAATAGATCTTTTAAATTTCTAAATGTGTCTGAAAGTTATAGGGAGATGGTTATAGACTTGTCAGTGAGGAGCAAGCACCTGACCACTCCAGGTCTAGGTGAACTAGCCCTTTGGCACTTTATTTAATCTCTGAGTTTTAGAGTCTTAATCTAAAGTTGGGATGATATTATCTAATCTGAATACATTATTATTATAAGAGAAAATATTATATGTATGAAAGCATCTTGAAGCAAAAGATTTAAAGAAATCACGATAGTATGTACAAAGTTAAAAGGTCTGTATTCATTAGCAAAGATTAGAAGGGAATGTGGAGTAATCTAAAGAGTGAAATTCACATTTCTTAAACTTTATTCCTGTGAAACTGGCTAGGTGGACACAAAAGTGTTGCTAGGTCCATATAAATAGGGCAGCAGTGAGTATGGCCAGCCCCTCTTTCCTGCAGCAATTTATTATTTCTTGTGGTGCTTCCTAAATTGGGTCTTTCCTGTTTTAGAGATGAAGACAATAAAGAAAATTACCCCGACGCCGGGGCTCTCCTAGAGGAGCCTGCGCCCTCCCGGGAGCCGCAGCATGTAGAGCAGACCGTGCTGGTGGACGGTGTGCTTCGACCCAGCATGGGCAACTTCAAGTCTAGGAAGCCCAAGTCCATCTTCAAAGCAGAGAACGGGAGGAGCCATGGAGAAAGTCAGGTAGTGTGTCAACTCCTCAGGCCTTTGCCAGGATGGGCGCTTCTCTGGTGAGGGCACAATTCTGGCAAATGGTTTTGAGTTCATTCTTTGGCAGGAGGTGATCAGCATGACTTGTTATTGCGCATACCACCAGCCTTAAACACATGAGTGCTCTCGTTGGTTAATAGTGGAGTGTTCTGAGCAGGCTAATAATTTAGTGCCCATTCAAATGTATATTCTTAAATGCTGGACTGTGACACTGACTTAGAGAAGCTGCCTTACTCTTTGGGAGGGAGGGGGAAGGGTAGAGGAAGATATCTTACTATCTTTTTTTCTTCTAGGGCAGTGTTCAGCAAACCACTGCTCGCGAGCCACATGCGGCTCTTTGGGCCATGAAGTTTCAATCGCATTGTATGTGTGCGCCTGCACGTGGTATTTTGTGGAAGAGCCACCCTCAAGGGGCCAGTTTGCCGACCACTGTTCTAGGGCATGTATTTCTTGTCCCAAACTTGGAGATTCTTCTCAACAAATCAAAAGTCTCATGTTTACCTGGAGCTATTCTCCTTAGGTTGCAGTTTAGCAGCCTTGACTAAACACTCAAGTGTGTATGTGCCTGTTTGTGTGTGCATGTGGTGTCTGGTTCTTCAGGGTCAATAAATATTTAAAGAATGAATGAAACATCTTTCCAACTTGATTTGGGTAATAAATTTACTATATATATGTATCCATATATATATATATATATATATATACACACACACACACACACACACACACACACACAC